>NW_006204113.1:3487291-3489849 GCF_000334495.1 Tupaia belangeri chinensis
CGCGCCCCCACCCGAGCCGAGAGCGCAGCCAGCGGCCTGGCGCTGCACCCGGCTAGGTCGCCTGGCACAAAAACTCCGGGTAGCTTCGGGGGAAGTGAACCCAGCGCGCCCCCATCCTGGCTTTCCGTCTCTGAGCGGATCTGTGCCTTTTTGTCCCCACCTTTACGTCCCCCTAACACTCCTATCCCCGAGATCTCTTTAATGAAAAGTAGTTTATTAACCAGCTACTACTGCCCAGGCCCTCGTAGAGAAGCTGGGAATGGGGAAGGGGCCAGCATTAAATCCTTCAAGCTGGAGCTTCTTTTGAAGAACCACCTGCCCCCTGCGGGTCACAAAAGGCGAATTCGCCCCGGAAATGTGGTCGATCAGCGCCCTGTGGGTCGTCCATCGATCTAGGCCCGCGTAACTAACCTGTGACATCATTAACCAAAGACAAGGTTACAAACTGCATAACCACTGCTTTAAGTCGGGGGCTCCCCTGGGACCCTCCCTGGGCTGGCGACCAGGGAAGACACACACAATGGTGGGAAAAATCCACTGGGGTGGGGGCCAGCTCGCCACATGAGCCGGCGGCGCTCTGGCTTTTCTCACCACCCCTCCTGGTCTGGAAAAGGACTTGTCTGTCCCTGGACTTGGAGCACTGTTACAACTTAATTCAATTTCTCCCCCACCCCATCTATTTCAACATTTTTTTTCCCTATTCTACTTTCAAATATTTAAAGAGGTAGTGTTTTCACAACCAACTCAATTGTTTCACAATCGCATTAAAGCTTTGTGACTGCGGCCCAACGTGAAACATCTGAGTGGGGCTGAAGTTTTGTGGCCTTACCGTAGTCTTAGGTTTTTTTTTTTTTTTTTTTCTGTGCACTGTCGGACCCGTGTCCCAATCTAAGACTTCATTGACACGTTGGGGCAGTATAGAATTCCCCGCTGCTCCTTCAGTCTTCTTGGGGAAGGGCACCAGGACAGTGACTCACTGGAAGGAAATAGAAATGGATAGGCAGAGGGGGAGCAGATGGATAGATCTTGACACCAGCGGGCCCAGGGCATAGGGCTTCCCTCTCAGGAAGGATGACAGAAAGCTCTTGGGGACACTAAAGCAGCAGTCGTGGGACAAGGTCATCTGGCAGTGAAATGCGGCTGATGGGAAAACTGATACCTGAAAATCGGTTTGTTTTCTTTTTTAAACAGGCCATTGCAGGGTGCTTAGAATCAAAGATTTTCCAACTAGAAGGAACCAGAGAGGTTATTTATCTCTCCAACTTTACAGAGGTGCAAACGGAAGGGGAGAGACACCAAGCAAGTTGCCCGCTGCCACACAGCCAGCTAGTCCCAGGCCAGCCCTCTTCGTCTCGTCCGCCACCACGCCATGTGCCTATTCATGGGCAAGACGCATGCATGTAAAGAACACACTTAGCACGAGAACACACATGGACAGATCTACAAGGCCACGCTCCCTTGAACTCAGAATCCCTTGGTTCTAATTCTCCATTTACACAAGTGTCACAAGTTGTCTGGACTCCCCAACAAGGAGGACTAGAAGCCTCTCCAGGGCAGGGGCCATGCGTCTCTTGGGTCATCTGTGTATGTTCGAGTCCCATGAGTTTCCCCTTTGCAGAGCCCACTTCTCCTCTCCCACGCGGGGTCTTCGTGACCACTCCAAAGAAGACAACGTACAGGAAAGCGCTAAATACAGTTAAGGGCTACAGGGCGTCGTATACTCCTGTCTTCCTCCTCGGAAATGGTACAGTCATTGCTAAGCATTCAGGTGATTACTAATCATACACTGCCCTATGACCCCTCGGCCTCTATTAAGTGAAGCTTGTTTACATTTTTTTATTGTAATTTAACTCTCCTGTGCTTAGGCTGTGCCTTCTCAACCGTTCAGGAGCCTGTGCAGGCCTTGAGGACTGTGAACTTAGACTTTGACACCATCCTCTTCCTCCCCACCCCTACCACCCAGCACCCCTGCCACCTGCTGCCTGCCGCCACCTGTCACACACACCCCACCCAGCACAAGGTTAATACATGCCAGGCACTCACTAAGTGGTTGTCTCTTTACGTGGCCAGGGGCCCAGGAAATACATGTAGATGCTGTTGCATGATACCTGAGAAGAGTTGGAGACTAGGGCCTAGCGTAGGCCCTACCTAACTAGGATTCTAATCCTGGCTCAGCCACAAACCAGCTTGCACCATTGAAGTTACTTCTCATCTCTGCATCTTTGTTAACCTTTCTGGTTCCTTCCATGCTCTATGATGGTGGAGGACTATTACATAAAATGAGGTCAACTTCTCAGGGAAGTAACAGACTGTTACCAGAAATGTGCAAATTTAAGTGAAATTTGGGGCCCCCTACTGGCCAAAATGGTTTTAGCACCTTTAAGTATTGCAGCTGGCTAGGGCTCTGTCCCTTCAGGAGCCGGGCTGACCTCTGACAGGGACAAGCAGAAGACCTGGTAGGAACGGCCTGACATTTTACAGACATGACTTCGTGTTTCTCTCACTCTCTCTTTTCCTCTTCCTCCTCCTACTACTCCCTTTTCTTCTTCTTCTTCTTC
>NW_006204113.1:3489953-3493650 GCF_000334495.1 Tupaia belangeri chinensis
TCTCTCTCTCTCTCTCTCTCTCTCTCAGCTCTAACAGACTTATGTTTGGGGAGCATCTTAAGGATGGCCCCTTCTGAATTTAAGGTAGACAAAGAAACCAGCTCCCTACTGTCTCCAGAATGAAATAAGATGCTGACCAGGCTTCTTCCCCCCCCCTACTTGGTTTCTGGGAATTGGGGGACCAGGATGAGGTCATTTCTGCTCAATGCCATAATCCAGCCATAATAAAACCCTCCTGCTTGCCAAGCTGTCAGGCAGTAGAAGTTACCTTCAGCAAAACCTCAATATGCCTCTTAATATGGTGCCATTGAAAGTCTCCGTCTCCCATCTGAGCCTCGACTGGTGAGGGGCCTTGTGCAGCAGAATCTTCTTTTTTAAACCTGCTATAGGGTGCATGTGCTTGTCAGAGAGAGACAGAGAAGAAAAGCGAGAAAGCACGTCCCCCTCCGCCCCCCCAGGGAGGTTGGCCATGCCTCAATCTCTTCTCCATTATCTTCTCAAGATTTTGGACATGCACACACATGTGCCTGGTGTGTTCCAAGCCGCCAGATCCAGGACTTGAACTGTGCTGTTGGTCATGTGGGGTCCAGCTGCCTCAGCCACTATGCTGGCCCATACAGTAGAATTTTTTGATAGAGTCACTTGAAAGTCCAATTTTATCAAATAACTATGCCTCCTGAAATACCAGAAAGAAATTTGGTAACTTGCCCCACCAAAGGACACAATTAGATTCCCAAAGGAAAAAATAATTATTTCATAACTCCAGGCTACAGCCCTAACTCCAACCAAACATCTGGTCCCAAAGCTGTGCATTATATTTTAAGACCTTCAGGAATGAGAATGTAGATGTTTCATACCATCAATCTCCTCTACTGAACACACCTGGCAGCATGTTCCTGTCGAGTAGGGGAGTTACCAGCACCATCTTGGCATAAAAGACCAGTCTGTATTGTTCCATTTGAATCATAAACTACCACAGATTTTCTTTTTCAAAACTCCCTGGATTTTCCAGAAGCCAGTAATCCCTGAGTTGGCAATGGGATGACAAAAAGAATAGAAAACAAAAGAAAACAAAAAAAGCCCTTGGGGAACTCAAAGAGTTTCTTTAATAATAGCCTGAAGCCACGCATAACCAAAAATCTGTGTCTGGTAATCTGTGTCTGGTTTTGGTTTGAGGTCCTCTTTTATTATTCTTATGTTTAAATTCTCTATTCAGAAATGACATAGAAAGTACTGTTTTCTTTGTCCCGTCTGAATCCATATGTCTCTTTTAGGTGAAAGATTCAAGACTCTCGAAGTCTTGTCCAGCTCTAGCTCAAGTCATAAGAGCAGGCAGAGAAAGCCCTAGTGGCTTTGGGTGTCCCCACATCGGTAAACCTGACTGGGCTTTGGACTGTCATCACACAGGGTCGTGTCCTGGACAGATTCCTGTGGTCCACTGAACTCATCTTACCTTCTCATACATGAACAGTGCATCTTTTTTTTTTTTTTTTTTTGGAGAGGTTTTCTCTAAAGGGCGCGTGCGCTCTCCAGAAAGACAGAGAGAGACAGAGAGACAGAAAGCGAGAAATCATCCCCCAAAGGGGATGGTCATGCTGCAATCCCTTCTCCTCCATTCTCCTCTCAGGATCTTGGGCACGCACGCACACGTGTCTGGCGTGAGTTTTAAGCCACCGGGTCTTGGACACGAACCAAGGTCGACTACGTGGGAGTCCAGCGACATAGCCATTACGCTAACTGCTGGTTCCCATGAACAGTGCATCTTAAAACTCTGGTTTCCAAGTCCTAAAAATTGAGCTGAGCTAGCTAACAAGGAGTGGAGGAGGGTGGCGGGGTGCTAGGGGCTTCCCTTCCGGTATACAGTAATGTCCCATTGAATCCGCAGACAGGCATCTAGACTTCCTGAAGGAGTAGAACCAGGATGTAGCAAACCTTTGAGAACAGCAGCAGTGATTTTCTTCCTCTCCCGTCACTCTTAGCACTGTGTCGTCAATTTCATTTTTCTAACCACAGGCTCTTCCTCTTTGTTTTCACACGTAGAGCAGCAGTTCCCCACCCCCATTTCATCCAAGTGTCCACCGACTCCTCAGTTCTAGCCACAGCTAAGAGACACTGGCTGCCTCTGGGATCCAGTTCCCAGTTTACTGAGAACAAATCATTTGATTGGCCCAGCTCTGGTCATGTGCCCACCCTGATCCAATCCGTTGTCATGTGGTCCAGTGAAACTCCATCAACATCAACCCATTCCTTTAGGGACTGCATTCTAAGAACGAGGACAGGTATGACCACCCCCAATATAAAGCCACTAAACTATTGTTTAATTTTTTAAGGACCTCATTTGTTTACTTATCCACTAAACAAATATTTGTAAAATTACCAACATATGTCAGCCAATTTTATAGGAACAGGGGCTATAGTTGGGGGCAAATCAGTAGAGGTCCTTGTCTTTAGGGAGTTGTATAGTCTTCAGGAGAGATACATTAGTTCTCTTATTTTGTTTTGTTTTTAATTTTGCCAGAGGGTGTGTGTGCTTAGGGTGGGAAAGTGGAAACCATCCTTTCCACAGGGGGGTGGTCGTGCCACAGTCCCTTCTCCTTCTTCATCTCTTCCCTCCTTTTGGGACTTTGGCCACACAAGCACACACGCTGGGCATGTTTTTCAAATCATGCGGTCTGGGATCCCACTGCACAGCTGGCCACGTGGGATCCAGCTGCTTTAACCACCATGCCACAGGCTGGACCGATACACATTGTTTTAAAAGTCATAAAAATAAATGTAAAATTATAATTGTGAGAATATTGTCAAAGCAAGGCAAACATATACTAACGTGTCAATAGGGTATTCCCTAGGCATGGGACTGGAACATTTTACATCTTAAAAATTAATTTAACTTTAAAATATTTCTACAGTGCTTATGCTCTTCTGTTTTTAGTTGCTTGTTTTAGCTGTTTTTGGTTTTTTAAACTTGCATTTTGAAAGAACCACTATGGCCACTTGGTAGTGGGGCCTAGTGGATGGGGGACAGAAGTTTTGCGAGAGGTGAGGTGAGCCTGGACTAAATGGCGGTCTTGGGGTGGGATGAAGAGGAGCTTTCGAGGGGAGAGTGGCCTCTGCTTGGTGACATTGTCAGAAAGGGGGGAAACAAGGTGCTAGCGGTAACTGAAGGTTCTCAGCCCGTGGAACTACAGGAATGGTGATGCTATTTCATTCTCTTTTTTCTTCAGTCTGTAAAATGAGGGGGCTAACCTAAGTCGTCTCAAAGCTCCCTCTAGCTATGATAAAGATAATGCTAGGGCCAGCAGATGGTGTAGTGGTTATGTCGCTGGACATGTCGCTGGACTCCCACGTGGCCGACCATGGCTTGAGTGGCAGATCTAATGTCTTGAAAATCATACTGGGCACGAGTGTGTGTGCATACCCAACACACACTTTCTATTTCTCGCTTTCTATCTCTCCGTCTCTCTCTGTCTTTCTGGCAAGCACATGCACCCTATAGCAAAAAGTCTCTTAAAAAAAACTCTAAAGAAAATAGAGATAACAATAGTCACAATAACAGTAATATCAGCAATTTTTTTTGAGAGGTTTTTGCTATAGGTGCATGCGCTCGCCAGACAGACAGAGAGAGACAGAGAGACAGAAAGCGAGAAATCACCCCCCCAGGGGGGATGGCTACTCCGCAATCCCTTCTCCTCCATTC
>NW_006204113.1:3493895-3506429 GCF_000334495.1 Tupaia belangeri chinensis
TGTCCAGTGCCTTTAACCACCATGCCACCTGCTGGCCTCATCAGCCATTATTTATTAAGCCCTACTGTGTGCCACACCAGGAAATGTGATGAGCAAGTGCTGCACTCATATATATATATATATATTTGTTCCACAAATGGGAATTTAGTCACAAGTAAGAACACCACTCTTTTTTTTTTTTCTGGTTTTTGTCATAGGGTACATGCACTTGCTGGAGACAGACAGAGGGAGTGTGAGAACTCTCCCCCTGGGGAGATGGCCACACTGCATTCTTTCTCCTCTAGGGATTTTAGGAACACACATTTTCAAGCCACCAGATCCAGGACTTGAACTGTGATCAGCCATGTAGAAATCCAGTGCCTTAACCACCATGTCATCTACTAGCCTAGAACATCACTCTTTTGTAGGACTCACAGTCTAGTTGACAATGAATTATGAGAGGGAAAATCAAGACATTCAGTCCCCTTCAAATAGCTTTTTTTTTTTTTTTTAAAGAATTTTGCTATAGGGCGCATGCACTTGTCAGAAAGACAGAGAGAGGCAGACAGAAAGCGAGAAATCACCCCCAGGGGGGATGGCCACACTGCAATCCCTTCTCCTCCATTCTCTCGGGATCTTGGGCACGCACGCACACGCGCCCGGCGTGAGTTTAAGCCATCAGATCCGGGACTCAAACCCCAGTCGGCTACAGGAGAGTCCAGCGATGTAGCCATTATGCCAACTGCTGGTCCCCAAATAGCTATTCTTTAAATATTTCTTCAGTATTTATTTATTTATTTTAAAAAATAGATTTTTTTATTAAGTGCGCACCTCTTTGTCTACATTCAATGTAAGGTATTTGAATGAAACACAAATAGGTAAGAGTAATCATTTTTTAAAAAGTTTATTTATTTAATCCATGAGTGAGAGACAAAGAAACAGAGACAGTGCCCTCAGCAGGGCCCTGAGGCTGCCATCCAGCCTCCGCCTCAGCCAGCCTGGACTCCTGGGCTCGTGGGCACCTGGTCTGCCTGGAGAGGCCTCTGGGTGTGAACCCAGAACCTCTCATGTGGGTCAGTCTTGGGGAGCGCCGCGCTTTACTGCTGTGCCACAGCATGTGGCCCTGAAGCCACATTTTCTCAACTGTCTTTTATTTCATGGCTTTTCTTACCCAGATAATGTAATTCACATGCTAACCAAGAGAAAAAGTTACCTTACATGGATATATCTTTGAAATCTTAAAAGAGGGACCAGCAGATGGCATAATGACTATGTCGCTGGACTCCCATGTAGTCAACCTCGGTTCAAGTCCCAGACCTGGTGGCTTAAACTCACGCTGGTCGTGTGTGTGCATGCCCAAGATCCGGAGAGGAGAATGGAGGAGAAGGGATTGCAGCGTGACCATCCCCTCTGGGGGGTGATTTCTCGCTTTCTCTCTCTGTCTTTCTGGCGAGCACACGCGCCCTATAGCAAAAACCTCTCCAAAAGAAAAAAAAAAGAAAAAAAATCTTAAAAGACATTTTAAAAACAAATTATTAATTGTATTTATTTTTATTATTTTTAAATTTGCTATAGGGCATTTACACTCACCAGAGAAAGAGAGGGGAAGTGAGAAAGCAAGTTGCCAGGTCCAGGACTCGAACTGCAGTTGGCCTTGTGGGAATCCAGCTCCTTAACTACCATGTCACCTGCTGGTACCTTAAAAGATGGTTTAAGATTTTGGCTTCGTTGTTTTTATGTTCATGTTCACGGATGTTTCTGAACTTTTCTGGAGTTCTTGTTTGTTCTTTAAACGGGGAGGGAATCTTTTTGTGAATAGTTAATTCCTTGGGAGCATTTGAATATGTTTGAACTTCCTTAAAGCAAATCAGTCCTTCCAAGTAAATAGCTCAAGGCCCCACATTTCTGTACTCTGGCCTCGCAGCTAGGGCAACTGCTGATGTATGGGGCTGCTTGGTGGCAGGGCTGACGGCCTGGGTCAGTCACAGGTGCAGATATCTCACACGTGCACACTACAGGAACATCCCTCCTAGATGGGAGGCGGGTCTGAGGAGAATGTTGTACTCCGTGTAAGGATGCTGTTTACTGTGGTAGGAACTGGACGGCTTGAGCCAGGAGACCCTTGGAAAATCCCACTCTTTCAGGCCAAGACTCTTGGATACTTTCTGTAAGGTCGTCAGGAAAGTCATGACATATTTTCCTGTGCAAAAATGCGTCCTACCTTTCCTGACGACCCAGTACCTTGCCTAACATATGCCAGTGGCCTCCACTCACCCCTTTAGAACAAAACCAGAGGGCCAGCCGGGTAGCACAGCAGTTAAGCACTGCCCATATGGAGCCAGATCCCACAGGGCTGACAGCCAGGACCTAGCATCTTGAAACACACAGTGGGCATGTGCGTGCATGTGTGTGTGTGTGTGTGTGTGTGTGTGTGTGTGCCCAAAATCCTGATGGGCTGGAGAGAGAGGAAAGGGGATGGCAGCATGTGGCCCCCCTCCCCTTTCTTTTTTTTTTTTTTTGGAGAGGTTTTCGCTATCGGGCACGTGCGCTCGCCAGACAGACAGAGAGAGACAGAGAGACAGAAAGTGAGAAATCATCCCCCAGGGGGGATGGTCACACCACAATCTCTTCTCCTCCATTCTCCTCTCGGGATCTTGGGCATGCACGCACACGCGCCCGGTGTGAGTTTTAAGCCGCCGGGTCCAGGACGCGAACCGCGGTCCACTACGTGCAAGTCCAGTGACATAGCCATTACACTAACTGCCCCCTCCTCTTTCTGATGAGCACGCTCACATCTTGCCTTTTCATTAAAAAAAAAAAAAAGAAAAGAAAAAAAAAGAAACAATCTTTGCCATGGAGAGCCAAGGGACCACGCAGGCAATGTCTGATTATTCATTGATAGTCTTACTAAAGCCTAAGAATACAAAGTCTATACGCACAGAGATGCTGGCCTATTTTTCTTGGCAGGACACACTTCAGTGCTGAGAACAAGGTTGACAATAATACGTTCTCTTTCTGCCTTTCTCTTTTGTGGTCGTTAATTTTGCCTGAGGGTACATGCACTTCCCCGAGAGAGACAGAGAGAGAGTTGGGGGGAGTGAGAAAGCAGTCCCCGTAGGAAACAGTTACGCCATCATCCCTTCTCCGCTTCCCCAGCTTCAGGATTTAGGGCACACACATGCAGTCACCTGGCATGTTTCTCAAGCCCCTGGGTCTGGGACTCGAACTGTGTAGTCTCCCATCTGGGATCCATCTGCATAAATCACCACACCACCGGCTGGCCCCCACATACGTTTTCAGTAAATATTTGTTAAACGAATGAATGATTCTTAAGTCTAGAACCAAGAGAAATAGTACATATGTCCACAAAAAATGTACACAAATATTTCAGCATTATTTATACTGACCCCAAATGGAACACCTCCCTGATATCTGTCAGTGCTGAGTAAATCAATCAATGTCGTTATATCTATTCAACGGGATACTATAGACCAGTGAAAAAGAACGCTTACTGCTCTGAGCAACAAACTGGATGACGCTCACAGACAAGATGTTGAGAAAACAATACCCTAAGGATAGAGACCGCCTGATTTCATTTACACAGAGTTCAAAACAGGCGAAATTCATCTCTGGTGCCAGAGGTCAGAATACAGTGGTTGTCTCTGAGAGGGGCTGAACTTGGAGCAGACACGAATACCGTGGGGTGCTGGAAATGGTCTCCATACTGACCTGGGTGGAGGTCTCGAACTGTGCACTGAAGTTGTATGTTCAGGGTGTGGACAGTAAACTTCACTAAAAAATAGGAGTGAATTAAATGAAGCTAAGTGAATCCACTTGGATAAATCTCTGCAAGATTCCGGTGAGTAAAAGCTATGCCAGTTGCCGAAGGATACATACAGTATACCATTTATGTAAAGGCTGGACATAAAAAACAGTATAAGGGACCAGCAGATGGCATAATGGTTATGTCGCTGGACTCCAACATGGTAGACTGAGGTGTGAGTCCTGGACCTGGTGGCTTGAAACTCAGGCTGGGCGCATTGTGTGTCCAAAATCCTAGGAGGACAGTGGAAGAAAAGGGATTGTGGTGTGGCCATCCCTGTGAGGGGGTGATTTCTTGCTTTCTGACTCTGTCTCTTCGGCGACCACACGTGCCCTATAGCAAAAATCCCTTAAAACACACACACACACACACACACACACACACAGTATGATACATAATCTAAATAAATTTAGGGATACATACATCTATGGTAAAATATTAACACAGGAAGGACATATAAGGTACTACTTTAAGGTGGTTATCTGTAGTGAAAGAGGTGAACTGGAAAATTCCATAATTGTAGTATCATATGCTCTTACGAAGAAATGAAGGGGCCAGACGGTGGGAGTGCAGCAGTTTAATGCAATGCTCTGTGAGGCAATCCCACATGGGAAGGTTCCCAGTTCAAGGCCACAGATGTCCCTGAGTACAACAGACACAGGCAGGTCCATGATCTGGAGCTGTCTGAGGGCTGTGTGTGGATCACAACATCAAACCCCTGGATGCTGACTGTCGGTTGACGGGGCCATGCAGGCAACACAAGCTGGTAAGGATGCTGCCTCCCATTCTAAGGCAAGGCCTGGACTGGGAAGAAACTGAGGCAAGGCCCAGTTTACGAGCTCTCCCTTGTGTCCTTGAACTGGCCGGTATTCAATTTCTCTGCCGTGAGTTTTACTGTTATTACGGTACCCTGCAAGGGTAAAACATCACCCCCAACCATTGCAATAAAGCCAATTAGTGATCTTGTAGGAATGTGGTTCCCTAAGACTGACAGGAGGATCAGGAAGTTTAAGACTCCCCCACCTGTCTGTTTTTAAGCCAAAATTAACATATAGATTAAGTTAGTATAAACCAAATTAGCATTAGAAGCATATGTAGACTAAGTTAGTTTAAGGTTAGTTTTACTTACATACCCCTTGTTAAAGCTACAGGCCAAAGTTAACTCACACTAGCAAAGTCAGCACATTCACCACATAACAGAGACTCAGAGATAAAACAAAAGAACTCACTAATTGACAAGACTCAACAAACAAAATGCAGGAACCCACAGATTTATTAGAGGAAAAAGCCTGGATGGGACAACAGAATAAACAAAGCTGAGGGCTCCACAGAAAGATTAACCATTTTAGCTGGGAGTTCTTATCTAAAGCAACAGGTAGCTTTCAACTACAAAGAGTTTCTCATCCATGTGCTGTTGACTATGAAAAACTGCTAATAAAACATCCTGTGTTATCTCCTGAGCTACAAAATCATCTTCCTTTCCCATATAAGATCATAGACTCACCCTCTATTGTTGTAATGTATAGATAGTCCATATATTAACTGTGTCTTTACTTAGCAAGACAAGATTTCCATCTAGGTCGTTGTAACCAGCAACGTTATCGCCCTGGCCCGGGACTAAAGTTATCAAACATCCTACAAGCCCCTTTTTAAAAGACTCTTCCCAGTAATCAAGATCTAAGAAAAAAATACAGCAGACAAATGGACTTCCTCATCCTGAGAACTGTGATTGACTTTACCTGAGCTAACAAGACAAACAGCATGTTTTATAATTATTGCTTCCATGCTTTGTATACCCTGTTCCTTAGAGTAAATCTTTTACTGCCCCTCACCCATTTACTTGCATGTATCACATTTTCAATAAAAAGGCATGATGATTCCTAGCAGTTGTCACTCCTCAGAGAGCGATCTTTGAGGGGTGTCCGGCATAGGACGTGCATGAAAAGCATCGAGGCCTCTGTCTTCTGTTCACCTTCGCCGCCTCCATCGAAATAACCCACCCACGCCAAGGCTGGACCCCGGCAGTCGGCCTGTCTCTTTCATGGGATATATAAACTTTAAAAAAATGAATTAAATGTGATAAAATGTCGATATTTGCTAAATCTGGGTGGTGAGTCTTAATTTTTGATATTGCTCTCTGTACCGTGAAGTGATTGAAATGTTCATGATTTTTAAATAATTTATTATAAACTAAAGTATGAAATCAGGCAGCCGGGTCAGTGAATGCACTCCGCTAAGCACGGACGTCAGGCCCTGCTGGTTAAGGATGTCAGTTCACGTTAGTGTCAGCGGTCTCCATATGTGGTTATAGGTGCACAGCATCAAGAAACCCTCGATTCTCATAAAGAATTCCTTGCACATAGCGACAAGTCTTTTTTTTTTTTTTTTCCGAGAGAGATTTTTGCTGTAGAGCACGTGCACTTACTGGAGAGGCAGAGACAGAAAATGAGAAATCACCCCTCCCCCCCAGGACTTGGCCATGCCACAATCCCTTCTCCATTCTCCTCTCGGGATTTTGGGCACAAACGCACATACACCCAGAGTGAGTTTTAAGCCACCAGGTTCAGGACTCAAACTATGACTGACAACATGGGAGTCCAGCAACGTAACCTTTATGCCACCTGGTGGTCCCAGTGACAAGCCTTTAAGCAACTTGCTTTGGAGTCTTCCGACACTCTGCAATGGAAATTCTCTAGAAGCTTGAAAGAGTAGTACCAAAAATTTTCTCCTTCAAAGTTACATTGTTAAAAATATATAACAACTGCTTACATTCTTAAATTGATTGCATTCCAAGGAGGTCAATGAAAGATTTCTCTGCTTGCCTTTTTTTTTTTTTTAAGTTTTTTTTTTTTTTTTTGTTTTAAGATTTTTTCCCCCCCATGGGGCCTGTGCACTTGCCAGAGAGAGATAGTGAGAGGGAAAGTGAGAAATCATCCCCACAGTGGGGATGGTTATACCACCATCTCTTCCCCTCCATTTTCCTCAGGATTTTGGGCACACACGCACAATTTAAGCTACCGGGTCTGGGGCTTGAACCGCGGTAGACTACATGGGGGTTCAGTGACACAGCCATTACACTAACTGCTGGTCCCTTTTTTAAGTTTTGCTATAAGGGTGCATGCACTCACCAGAGAGAGAAAGAGAGAGAGAGAGAGAAATCACCCCTCCCCCCAAGGGGTATGGCTATGCTGCAATCCCTTCTCCATTTTCCTTGGGATTTTTGGGTAGACGCACACTCACCCAATGTGATTTTCAAGTCACTGGGTCTGAAACTCAAACCATAGTCAGCCATATGGGAGTCCAGCTCCTTAACCACTATGCCACTTGCTGGCCCCACCAACATTTTATCTTAATAAAATTTCAATATTTTGATACAAATTTAGCTCCTTAGGCCTGTAAAATTTTCAGCTGGAGGGACCAGCAGATGACACAATGGTTATATCGCTGGACTCCCACATAGGTTGACCATGGTCTAAAATCTGGAGCTGGTGGCTTAAAACCCATGTCAAGCACGTGTGCTTGTGTGCCCAAAATTCCAAGAGAAAAATGGAGGAGAAGGGATTGCAGCGTGGCCATCCCCCCTCCCCCACAATGATTTCTGTCTCTCTGATAAGCACACATGCCCTATTGCAAGAATCTCTCTTAAGAAAAATATTAGCTGGAAAATTTAACTTAAATTTAACTCACTTAAATAAAAGAAATATTGAGCTAATAACAGATTTTTCTTTTTAACCAGACATAGAGTAACCTCTTCTATTAATAGTAGCTTTTATTTATTTATTATTTATTTAAATTTGACCAGGGGATGGAGAGAGAGAGAGAGGGAAAGTGAAAAAGCAAGCCACCAGGTCCAGGACTCGAACCTCACTCAGCCATGTAGGAGTCCAGCACCCTTAACCACCACACTACCTGCCGGCCCCAATAGTATAATTTCTTTTCACTTGAAATGGTCATATCAGAATTATGGTTTGGCCTGAAAAGTAAAACGTTAACTCTGGCTCTCACTGCTATATTGTTACAATAACCTTAAAATATTTGGAATTCTGCAGTGTGAAGACTACAGTTTGGCACCATTGAAATGCCTTAAGATGTCTTTGTAATGGTTAATCTTTTTTTTTTTTTTTTGAGAGGTTTTCCCTATAGGACGCGTGCACTCGCCAGACAGACAGAGAGAGACAGAGAGACAGAAAGCGAGAAATCACCCCCCAGGGGGGATGGCCACACCACAATCCCTTCTCCATTCTCCTCTCTGGATCTTGGGCACTCACACACATGCGCCCGGCGTGAGTTTTAAGCCGCCGGGTCTGGGACTCGAACCGCGGTTGACTACGTGGGAGTCCAGCGACAACCATTACGCTAACTGCTGGTCCCTGTAATGGTTAATCTTGATGTGTGTTTCATATAATGTGACTTACCCCTCACCAGTGCAGGGACCACTTACAGATACCACTACTGGGATCAGCTGGTGGCATGGTAGTTAAGGTGTTGGACTCCCATATGGTGCACCAGGATTGGAGTTCCGGACCTGGTGGCCTGAAATTCACGCTGGGTGCATGTACGTACGTGCCCAAAATCCCAAGAGGAGAACGAAGAAGGGGTTGCAGCGTGGCCATCTATTTGGAGGATAATCTCTCATTTTTCCTCTCACTGTTTCTCTCTGTCTCTTTCCAGTGAGTGCATGTGCCCTATGGCAAAAATTAAAAAAAAAAAAATTCTTCCCCATAGCAGCTTTTCTAAATGAGTAAGTGGCAGAGAAGTACAGTGGGGACAAGTGTGGGCTTTGGGTTCTATCTGGGTTTGGCTCCTGCCCTACCATTACTCTCCACGCTAACTTGGCACACTGACTAACCCTTCTCAACTTCAGTTTGTTGTCTATAAAAGGGAGAGGCTACTGTGTACCTTATGGGGTCATCAAGTGAACATGACAGGACGTCAAATGGTCAACACGGTGTAGGAGCAGGGAACACCTTCAATAAATGTCAGTCATATTAGTATTAGTACTTAAGAAAGTAAGCACCATCTGCTCTCTGGTCCCACTGACTTGTAAAGATCGAACATAACCAATCCTCAAACATCACAGAAGTTGGATCTGTTTATTCATTTAACAACATATTGCACACCAGAACCCCCCCCTCAGGGAACTTGCCCTGCCGGTGAGCCTCGTGCATCTGCAAATTCCTCTCTGGGCCGAATTAGCAGGCTCTTTCACCGCAGCTGGCTCAATCAATGTTCTTGTTGCCCTGTGACTAATGCGTCCTATTAATAATAGCTTGAGGGTTCCTAAGCTTTTCCTTAATAGTATGTGCTTCTCCTTCTTCACAACTGTTATTTACGTGTGGCCCTGTAAGCGCATTTTCATTGCCAGGCTTCTTTGCATATGCTTTTTAAAAAAATATTAAGCAGTTCATTTTCTACAAACAGAAACAGAAAAGCTCGTTTTCATGCTCCACTGTATTCAGTCCCCAAACCTGGCAAGGTCTATAAAACGAACTTGCACATTTCCTACCCAAAACACACTGAGCACTTCAGGGATTTTTATTGCCACGAAAGTGACTCCCCACAAGGACTAAATATCATCACTTTCTTTTGCTTCTGCGTGGCGTTTTGGAGCATGAGCACACTCTCTCAGGAGCTATCGCCAGTGAGGCTGACACTTGGGAGAACTGGTCTGTGGCAGGATATTGCTATCTTGGTCTTCATCAGACTCATCACACCATCATCAGATTTTCCTCTTTTTAAATTCTTTTTATTTAACTTTATTTATTTATTTATTTTAATTTAACCAGAAAGGGACAGAGCGAGAGCAAGAGTGAGAGCAAGAGCGAGAGAGAGAGAGGGGGAGAGGGACGGTGAGAAAGCAAGCCTCCAGGTCCAGGACTCAAACCATGGTTGGCCATGTGGGGAGTCCAGCATCCTTAACCACTCCACCTGCTGGCCCCAGATTTTCTTCTTAAGTGTCCCATTTTTCTCCAGTGAATGCCATTTCAGTCTTAAGGGTAATTGTTAAAGTCCACTTGAAGAAAACACCACATCCATATACATTAATGGCTTAGGCATTTATTCCTAAGAGCTATAGTAGGATAATGTCTCCATGAGAAATGCAACACAAACTATTGATAGTTCTTGCAGGACTGCTGAAGTCTGATAAGCCCTGTGGTCACCAACATGTTCCTGTTCGGAATGACAATACATTTGGATGTGGCTGTTATTGTTCGACATTTCTCCCTCTCTCTCTTTTTTTGGTTGAGATTTTTGCTATGGAGCATGTGCACTGCTGGGAGAGACAGAGAGAGATAGAAAGTGAGAAATCACCACTGCCACCCCACCCCCCTAGGGGGCCGGGGGAAGGCCACACCACAATCCCTTCTCCTTCAATTTCTCAGGATTTGGGGGCACACATTATTTCAAGCTACTGGGTCTGGAACTCAAACCATGGCTGACCACATGGGAATCCAGCACCTTAACAACCATACCATCTGCTGGCCCCTATAGTTTGACTTTTAAACATGGTCGACAATGTTTCATTTTGAAAACTTAATTTTTACAGAATAGTGTGTAACAGGATCCTGTTTGTAAAGAGACGAGTATCAGGCATTTTCTAACCACTTCCTTTCAGCCCATCCCAGTTTTAGGGGTGCTTCCTTACACCGTGGGGGCCTCCATCCTCATGACCTTGATCTTGGAGTCTTCTCTGACTGTAGGAACATGCTTGGGAAGCTATGGTTCCTAGGAGTAACCCACCATGAGGGGCTGAAGTTGGTGGATACATTTCCCAACTTCCTTGTCCCTTGGTAGGATAACTCTGAGGTTTGTGACAATGTCTCAGAGGGGTATAGTGGGATTGAGCTCCAGGGGCCCAGAGTAATGGCCCAGAGTGCTAACCTGCACTGGCTTTCCCCCTTTCCTGTCTCATCCCCCCACCTCCTTACCATGCTTGTTCAGTTCAGGTCCCACAAAATTACTTGCATCCAAATCACTGACCTGGAAGTGCTTTGAGGTGAGCCCACAGCTGGACACAGTGTGCTACATATACAAACCACGAGAAAGGACGCACACTGGACTGAATATGCTATAGAGGGTGCAAATTTAAGTGGCTGTCCAGCTCACAGTCGTGCTCCCATTCACCACGGATATGCTAACTTTCCTCTTCGTTTTGTTTGTTCTTGCTATAGGGCATGTGCACTTCTGGGGGTGGGGGTGGGGAAGAACCCTTGCGGGACCGACCGTGCCACAATCTCTCCTCCATTTACTTGGGATTTGGAGAATGCACACACAGGTGCCACTGCGCGCAGGACTCAAACCACTCACTTGGCCATGTGGGATCCAGCCACCTTATCCTCCACACCACCTGGCTGGCCCACTCACCCTTTCCTTTTGAAGAATTGTTTCCCTACCAGAGAAGAAGACACCTTCATGGCTCCTGAGAACTAGCGATTTCAGGGACAAAAGAGAAATGAAGATTCTCTACTGATAATGCAGCCTCCAGCCCACAAACTCGAGTAGTAGGAAGTCCCTCAAGCCTTCTCTCTGTCTCTATCTCAATTTCTGTCTTCTCATTTTTTTTGTAATTTTTCCTTTTTAAAATCTTTTAAGGCAAAGTGTTTTCTCGGCTTTCAGCCCCTCCTTCACCTTTATCTTGTTAACAATCGCCTCTCCCCCTCCCACCAGGAAGCTGTCGGTAGGCTCATGTACCTACTATTTGAACAGAATCCTAACCTGTTTCCTGGCTTTACGTTTTAAGCAAAGTTCTTTAGCTTTTTTTTTTTTTTTTTGATTTATAAAAGTTAAAACTGCTTTTCTTGAAATTGCTAGCTGAACTCACTATTGAAAGTAGTTAGATTATTTAAGAAATTGTGTGATCAATAAAATGTGGGGGGGAAGGAATGGAAGACAATTGTAGACACCAGAGATAGCATGAGAAGAGGGTGGAAAAGGGTAGAGGGTCAGACATAGGGTTTAAAAATGGAAAATTATTGACGATAACATGCATACATGCATGATTAAGCCACTATGCAGGATATTCTGGATGGGAAATCACATTTTGTATGCTGTGACGATGTTTAGGGGATGAATGTAAATTAATTAATTTAAAAAATGTTTCGGGAAGAAGACCCACAAAAACTGTTTTTCTTGAAATTAAAAAAAAAATACACTAAAAATAACTATTTGATGACTGTAGTAAGCTATATAGCCCCAGAGAGGTGCTACTTTATAGTATGTTCATTCTACTCGCTGAGGTTTATGCCTAAAGTCAGACTTGAGTTCCTGGATATGTATATATCAGCTGTGCTTGCTATTCAAAATATTTAGATTAATTAAGATCTTTAGTGAATCAATAAAATGTGGGGAGAAAAAGGCATAGAAAGCAACCATGGATACCAGAGACAGTGTGGGAGGAGGGTGAGAGATAGGGAATCAAGGATGGGAAAAAAAGCAAAATATAAAGGAAACAAGAAATGGAAAAGTATTTGTTGACGATAACATGTATGTTGATGTGCTTGATTGAGCCAATACTCAGTGTATTCTGGATGGAAAATCTCATTTTGTATGCTATAATGATGTGTAGTAAATGAATCTAAACAAATAAATTTAAATTTTAAAAAAAAAGAAAGAAAACCAAAAAAGAAGAATTGCTTCCCTACCAAATGGAAACTGCCTCCTTGGACACAGCAGTTGGTTGAGGTTGGGCATCTGATCCAAGCCATTAATGATACCCTGCTCTGGCAATTGCG
>NW_006204113.1:3506582-3515222 GCF_000334495.1 Tupaia belangeri chinensis
CCTACACTTCACCACCTTAGCACAAGCTAGTTCGAGTTAAGATCATTATCATTTACAGTCAAAGAATCCTACTACTGATTTTAACTCTGGGGTAACAAGCTGGATAGGGAGCAAGAATGTGAAGCAGATTTATTTTTTAGACACTGGGTTTTTCCATTCTTTTTTTTTTGGAGAGGCTTTTGCTATAGGGTGTGTGTGTTCTCCAGAAAAACAGAGAGAGACAAAGAAAGTGAAAAATCACCTCCTGGGGGGATGGCCATGCCTCAATCCCTTCTCCTTCATTCTCCTGTCAGGATCTTGGGCACACACACACGTGTGCGCCCAGCATGAGTTTAAGCCACTGGGTCCAGGACTCGAACAGCTGTCGACTACATAGGAGTCCAGCGACATAGCCATTTCGCCAACTGTTGGTCCCCTGGGTTCTTCTATTCTAAGATTTCCATTTAGTTCTTTTTCAGTTTCTAATCTCTTCTAAATGTCTCATCTCATTACTCACTAATATGCACCTTTTCTGAAGCCTCTTCAATATATTTATCATAGTTATTTTAAAACCCTTATCTGTCAATTCTGACCTGATCGTGAGTCTGTTTCTATTGACTAATCTGTCTTTTGATTGCAGGTGCCATGTGTTTTTTTTCTTCACATATCTGGTAATTTTTTTTGTTTTTGGAGAGGTTTTTTTTTTTTTTCTACAAGGCGTGTGTACTCGCCAGAGAGACAGAGAGAGACAGACAGAAAGCGTGAAATCACACTTTAGGGCATGGTGATACCACAATCCCTTCTCCTCCCTCTTGGGATCACGGGCATACACGCACATGCGCCCGGCGTGAGTTTAAGCCACCGGGTCCGGGACTCGAATGCGGTCGACTACTGCTGGTCCCCATATCTGGTAATTTTTGTATACAGAACAGTGTCAGTGATACTCTGTAGAGACTCTTGTTATCTCTCCTTTCCCCTGAAGAGCATTTTCTTGCAGTTAGTAGTTAAATTATCAATGGATCACATGACTTTTTGTAAGGCTTGTGTTCAGGCTTTGTTAGGATGAATCTATTTTTTTTTAAACTTTATTTATTTACTTATTTTAATTTTGACCAGGGAGGGACAGAGTGCGAGAGAGAGAACGAGAGAAAGCAAACCGTCAGGTCCAGGACTTGACCCCCAGTCAGCCATGTGGGAGTCCAGTGCCCTTAACCACCATACCACTGGTCAGTCCCAGGATGACTCTATTTAAGTTTACCCTTGTGATAAGGTAAATGCCTTAGTCAGGAATATACTCTTTACTCTTAGGGTGTGGCCCTTCCACAGTTTCAACCAAAAGTTAAAAGTCATTTGCTAAACCCTTCAACTCCAAACGCTCTCTCCTTTGAAAGGGGAAGTGTTGAATTCTCTACTCACTGCCTCAAGCCGTCAGCTGTTGTCTTCCCCTTGGACTCCTCAGAGTCTCACTTGCGCAGGTACAGTTCAGGGCGTGGCCAAGGATTTAGGGAGAATTTATACACATTATATGAGCGCTTTTGGCTCTGTGACTCTCCCCTTTACCAAAGTTTCTCTTCAAGTTCTAGTCACTCCAGTTGCAAACTCCTTGGAATCACAGGGGCCAACCCCAGCAGCTTTCTCCACTAGTACCAGTCCCCCAACCACCCTACCCTGTGCAAGCTGACTGCGGTTCTCAAAGTGTGGGCCTTGGACCAGCAGCAGAGCATCGCCTGGGAATGGCTAGAAATGCACATTTTTAGGCCCAGAACCAGACCCAGTGAATCGGCAACTCTGAGGGTTGGCCCCAGCAATCTATTTCATAATAAGCTCTCCAGAGATTCTAATATACACAAAGTTGGAGCATGACAGCCTTAGGGGAAAAAGCCATGCAAGCCTGGCTCTCACCCAGAGTGGCCCTCTTCTTTCAAGGATTATGCCCCCTTCTCTTACTGTCTGGTGGTTCTCATGGAATCAAACCGATTTCGTTTTTCTTTTCGTTCTTAGTTCATAACTACTCTTTGTAGGGGGCGGTCTTAGCCTTCTACAAATGATTCCACTTGGTCAGATCAGAGTGTGGATGTTTACTTTTAGTACATATACTACATTGTATATTGTTTGATTCTTTTTTTATAAGCATATACATTCTTTGTTATTTAAAACAAAACTAAAAATATTTGAAATAGATATGTGGGGTTGGCCCTGTAGCTTAGCAGGTAAGAGATCTAGATCCCACATGACTTACCGTGGTCTGAGTCCTGGCCACGGTGTTTTGAAAAACACACCAAGCGCATGTGCACGTGGGCCCAAGACCTCGACAGGATAGAGAAATAGAGGGATTGCAGCGTGACCACATCCCAGTGGGGGATGCTTTTTCCTTCTCTCTCTCTCTCTGGCAAGCACACACACCCTCTGGCAATTAAAAAAAAAAAAAAAAGATGTTTTCAATCACATGTTTGTGAAACCCTGGAAGTACCATATAGTTTTATGGGCCACAACTTGAAAATTTCTAGTCTATGGGACCAGCGGATGGAGTAATGGTGATGTCACTGGACTCCCATGGTTTGAGTCCCAGACCTGGTGGCTTAAAACTCACGCCGGGCGCGTGTGCATGCGTGCCCAAAATCCTGAGAAGAGAATGGAGGAGAAGGGATTGTAGCATGGCCATCCCCCAGGAGGTGATTTCTTGCTTTCTGTTTCTCAATCTCTCCAGAGAGCACAAATGCCCGATAGCCAGAATCTCTCTAAAACATTTTTCTAGTCTAAACCATATGATTGACAGTATGGGTGGGGATTAGCTTCAACTGAACTACAGGAGTATCTCTATGGCAACTGTCACCATAGCATCAGGCCTATGCAGAAGCAGTAAATGAGCTTGTGCAGAGTGAGGAGGAAGGCAGTGTGGTACCCTCCTGGTCCCCATTCCAGAAAAGCCCAGAGACTTGCTTTGTGCCTTGATGGAGAAAGCCTGCACGTAAGTGTCAAAGCTCTTTGCTGGGAGCTGCCACATTTGCAGCATCCCAACCTGTTTTCCAAAGGACAGTCTTGTTTAAGTCCCATGGGCTATATTCTTACCAGCTTGGTTCATCAGTCCTCACCTGTTCACCTCGCCTGTTCACGTTCCCCAATGAGCAGAGGGCCCATGCTCCTCAATGAGAAGCAGATCGTGCCCAAGACGGAATTGACCTTGAACTTTCTCTGCAGTCCATAGGTATGGTAGGGTGTGGGGACACGTTTAAGAGAGAGAGTCTGAGGTGTGGGGACATGTGCTGAGCAAACACCATATGCTCTTTTGGCGTTTGGCAGATCTTTGTAACTTGTCTTTCCTTAACCTTGGTGGCAGACAGAGCAAGGGTGGAAATTACTAGGGGCGTTCCAACAGACACATCTGATGGACTTCAAGAAACATCTTGACCCCAAATAGTAAAATCCAATCCCTGCTCTGCATCTGAAAGGTTCTTTAGACTTCTCTGGGTGTGGTGGCACACTCCTTATAGAGAAGTTCTTTAGCTCCTTCCCCACACCTAACAGCTAGTTCTCTGCATTAGAAAGGAAGATGAGATTTACTCTAGATGGGATTACCACCAAGGGATACACCTTGCCTTGGGTGTGACTAATCCCTTATAGATTTGTTAACGGGTTCTTATTGTCTGTAACCTGGCAACTAATCCATGAAGTGTCATGAAACGAACATGTGTAACGTCTCCTTGTACTATAAATAAAGACGTCCAGTTTGTCTGGGCGGCACAAGTTGCTTGGGCTACCTAGGCTCAGTCTGCCTGTGTCCGTTTCTTCTCCATCCCGCTCGTTCTTTCCAATTCCCAGGTCCTGGCAAGATGGAGGGCTTTCTCTTTCTCGTCCTCTTTCTCTTCCTCACCAGCAGCCCTCTGATCATGATTCAGTCAGACCCAAGCCCTGGGGCGGACGCCAACAGTAGGGTGAAAATACCCGTCATAGTATGGACACCCCAGTGGCCTAGTGTGGGTGTCCGCATATGTGAAAATATCATCTAAGTCTAGCGTAAGTAAAACTTTATCAAGCTGTGCAATTAAGATTTGTACAATGTATGGGACCAGCAAACAGCATGGTGGTTAAAGTGCTGGACACTCCCATGTGGCCGACCATGATTCGAGTCCTAGACCTGGTGGCTTATTTTCTCACTTTCTCTCTCTCTCTTTCTCTGGTCAAATTAAAATAAATGAAGAAATAAAATTAAATAAAAATAATATATTTTTAAAAAGATGTATTACTATACATTATGCCCCAATAAAAAGTAAAAAACAATCTACGCGGGAATAATACACATGATAGTTCCACCTTGGCAGTGGCAAGGAAGGTATGGGCCTGGCCTTACCTGGATTGCTTTTTTTCCCTTTAAGTTATTTACCTATTTCTTCCATAGTGGGGAGAAAGACTGGCACCCTCACAGGGCCTCCATGTCACAGTGCCCTCTAGTCTGAGCCAGTCCAGGTCACGGGAGTACATGCGTGCACCTGCTGTGCTGAGGGAGGTCCCAGCATGCAAACTCAGGGCCTTTCCCACCAGAATCCAGTTACTCTTGGACCCCTGCCTGGCCCGCTTTCTTTCTTTTTTTGTTTTCCTATGTTATGCGTGTACACACTGGAGAGAGAGAGAGAGAGAGGCAGGAAAAGCGAGAAATCATCCCCCAAGGAGGATGGCCATGCCAGTCCTTTTTCTTCCCTTCTCCTCTTTGCATTTTGGGCACGCATGCACAATGCAGCCAGTGTTTTTCAAGCTGCAAGGTCCGGGACTCAGACTGCATAGTTGGCCCTGTGGGATCCAGCTTACCTCCACGCCACCTGCTGGCCAACCTGTACTTCTACCATTATGTCCTGTAAAAGAAATGCCGAGACAGCGGAGCGCATGAGGGAATACTGACAGCTGTTACATCTCAGCGGTATGGGGTGTCTGCTTTATCATTTTCTGCATGTTTGAAATATTTCATAATTAGATATTTTTAATTTTAAGAAAGATAAAAGCTTGTAAAATCTAACATCATATGAGCCAAACCAAATCCCCTAGAGGTCACTGATCCATTCTCCGGTCTGTTTCTGGGGCTGCACTGCTATTAGGGTAGGAGTGTCTGCTGCCCTGGCTGGGTCTCCTATGATGTCAGTAAATACCTGTGCCCTCTTTGCTGTGGGAGTGACATGGTGTCATCCCATCCACTCACCCCAGTGTGCTCCATGACATTCATCACAGGCGGGTCTTCCGTGTAGCCTCAGCTATGGTAAGAATACACTCTACACATGAACCCAGATTTGAAGACACTCTGGTTCAGTTTAGAGCCGTCAGAGAATGGGCTTCTCTGAGCTCGAAAGCAATAACGTCTAGTGGTTAAAGTCACTGGTAGAAGTCCGGGTATTCTACTTACTATCCCTGTGCTCTTGGGCAAAGTAGTCTCTAAGCCTCAATTTCCTCATCCATAAAATTGCAGTAATAATAGTGTCTACTTCTGGGTCCAGTAGATGGCACGGTAGTTAAGGTGCTGGACTTCCACATGGCCAACTGTGGTTCTAGTCCTGGAACTGACAGCTTGCTTTCTCTCCTCAGTCCACCCCCGTCTCTCTCTGGTGAGGGCAAGTGCTACAAATTAAAAAAAAAAAAAAAAAAAAAAAAGCCCAAAAAAAAAAAAATAAATAAAATTAAATAAATAATTCCTTTAAAAAGTAGTATCTATGTATTTGGGTTTATGTGAAGATTTAAGTTTGCTGAGTGTCTGAAACGAAACTGTTCAATAATCATTATCTATTATTACATCATCAGCACTAAGTTGATTTGACTTTGACCATCTGTCTTCCATCATGGATTAAGTGTCAGGCCATAGCATTACTACAGGGGTGGCCGGCCATTTAAAGGGAAGGTATTTTTGACCCTGCTTCAAGGAGCGAATGGACTCACACACTGGCAAGTGCAGAGGCGGTCACACCTGCTTCTGCCTTCAGGGAACCACCTTGTTTCTGTCCCTCATGGAAGATCCCCCCAAACTGCTAAAGCAAGCCCTGAGGGAAAAGAGGTTCAGGGAAGCTCCAGGCTGGTTCCTCTCTGCTGTGCCTCAAACCTCAGGGACGAGGCTCCTGCCCCTCCCCTCGACTGCGGTGTTGCCAGGACACCCCGCTTGTTGACACACCAGGGTTGCTGTTTGGGGCTGGTTGCTCAAGGTAATCCCCAGAAACAGCGCCCTGCTGGCGGCTTCGTAACCCAAAAAGGGCTTCAGTAATGACTAATAAAGCTGTAAAGGGTGAGCGCAGATCCAAGAAAACTCATTCCCTGAAGGAATATGCTTTTAACCTCATTTCACTGGGTGCTTCTTTGTCTTGTAAGCCATAAGCTTTAAGTCTCTCTGTCAGAATTCCAGATCTGTTATGCACCGTGCTCCAGAGGCCATTTTCTCTGGTAAATCGCTGAGACATTGTAGGTGCCTGAGATAGGGAAAAGGAGTCCGTTACCCCTGAGAGTCCATTTTCTTTTTTAAAAAATTATTTTATTTAACTTCAATTATTTATTTTAATTTGACCAGAGAGGGACAGAGAGAAAGAGAAAGTGAGAGAGCAAGCTATCAGGTCCAGGATTCAAACCTCAGTTGGCCATGTGGGAGTCCAGTGCCTTTAACCATCACATCACCTACCAGGCTCTGGAAGGTCCATTTTCAATTTGGGCCTTTCTGGGCTTTTCAGGAGGGGTACTCCTTCAGCGTGTCTGCTCTCACCTATTTAACTTCAATTATTTATTTTAATTTGACCAGAGAGGGACAGAGAGAAAGAGAAAGTGAGAGAGCAAGCTATCAGGTCCAGGATTCAAACCTCAGTTGGCCATGTGGGAGTCCAGTGCCTTTAACCATCACATCACCTACCAGGCTCTGGAAGGTCCATTTTCAATTTGGGCCTTTCTGGGCTTTTCAGGAGGGGTACTCCTTCAGCGTGTCTGCTCTCACCAGTTCAGATTCCCAGAAATCTCCTGAGCCCCAATTCCTTTCCATTAGTCTAAAAATCCTGTGGCACTGACCCTG
The DNA here is from genome assembly GCF_000334495.1 of Tupaia belangeri chinensis. NCBI lineage: Eukaryota > Metazoa > Chordata > Mammalia > Scandentia > Tupaiidae > Tupaia > Tupaia belangeri. The sequence goes on from NW_006204113.1 coordinate 3,513,586, forward strand.
CTCTGCCTCACAGAACCTGGGAGTTAACCCGGCCTTTCCTGCTCTCCTGCAAATTGGCTGCCGGCCTCCCAGTTCTAGTTCATTAATGTGGCTGACAGTCACTGTCCCAGCTTAGACCCTCCCCAGCCTTTTCGACCTGCCTAGGGATCTTGCCCTCATGCCACATTCCCCCACTTTGCTGACAAAATGTGCTTTCCAAAATGTGAGTCTGATGCCAGCTCTCAGCTGAAGAGCCTTTAACGTGGACACCCTCCATCCCAGCAAAGTTCCCAGAACTGCGAGAGTGTCTACATGGTCAAGAAACATCAGAAATCTGGATTCTTAGGTGAATCCCCTTACCCTTTTGTTTATTTTTAGAGTTATTACATTTTGCACATTAAAAAACTTAGAAAAACATTGTATTAAGTCTCTTCCCCACTCCTGGCACCCAATTTCCTATTTGAAGAAGCCACCTGTTACAGTTTCTTCCGTAGTCTCTCTCTCTCTCTCTTCTCTCTCTCACCCACACACATTCACCTACTACTTTTTGTGTTTGCTACAGGGTGCATACAGTCCATGAAGGGAGAGAGAAATGGAAAGTGAGGAATCACCCCCCACAGGGGATGGCCATGTTGCAATCCCTTCTCCTCTATTCTTCCCTTGTGCCTGACCTGATTTTTCAAGTTGCCTGGTCTGGGATTTGAACCTCACAGTCAGCCATGTGGGATCTAGCTGCCTTAACCTCCATCCTGCCTGCTGGCCCTACACACTGCTTTTTAAAGTTAGCTAATTTAAAATTTAAAGCTAGTTAATTTAGTTTATTAAAGTAGCTAATTTAAAATTAGCATCCGTATATAGCTAATTTAAAAAGTACATATGGTAGCTAATTTTAAATGTTGGTATACAATTTTAAAACACCGAGGGTCAAATAAAACACTTTTACACTGTGGGCTATAAATCGCAAAGGCATATATGCCTTTTGACCCACCTGACTGAACACTCCCTGGACACGGGCCCTTTGCCCAGGAATCCCCTCTATCTGACACCATGCCTCGTACCCAGCTGGCCCTCCACACATCCACCGCCCTCCACGGGAGCGTTTACTAGGGCTGTCATAGACTCCCAGGTGAGCCGTGCTGTGGGTCACCTCCGAGGGAAAGCAGCAATAGCCACACCGGAGCCCTACGGAAACAACTCATCTGCCTGCAGGGTCAGAACCTGCCCGCCTTCTAGTTCTCCTGGTCACCTGGGTCTGCAAACCGACTGAATACCAGCCCACTCCCTGCTCTTGGGCTTGTCCTCACAGGGCGTCAGCTCCTGTCCTCACAGCCCAACTCTGGCAGAGTGCTGACAGCAGCATTCCCAAGCCCACTGTCATCTCCAGGAGTGGAGGGAGTTTCCATTTCTTGCCCTCCACCACGCCAGGCAAGCTGGGGCGGGCCAAAACCACAGGCACCGGCAGGGCTTGCTGCCCTTCCTGGGGCGCTGGGCTGGGCCGGGCATGGCGATGACTAAGGCCTTCAAGCTCCTTCATGTTGGAAGACTCGTGGCTCGGGAGGCCTTGGACTCTCCCAAGGCAGACGCTGTGTGCGGGCCTGCCCGAGTCCTCTGCTGCCGCACAGCCTGAGGCCTGGGCCAGCGTCCACGGCGGCTGCCCC
>NW_006204113.1:3515689-3545298 GCF_000334495.1 Tupaia belangeri chinensis
GGCGTCCGCTGTGTGCGGGCCTCCCCGAGTCCTCTGCTGCCGCACGTGCGGAGGCCGGGCCCAGCGTCCACGGCGGCTGCCCCACTGGTCGGCCCGGGCAATGGCTCCGGGACGGGGAGATACGCTCAGTTTATGATGCGGTGGAGCCCACCGAGGACACGACCGTCTATCGCGTTTCTCCAGGCAGTGGTTGCCGGTTGTTTCCTCCGCGACCCAGGACAGGTGGTTTTCATCGCAGCACATTCCGTGGGAGGGTCACAGGCGGTTTCCGGGAAATGTGCTGTGACCGCCGTTCCCTCCCCTCAGGAGCGCCCTGGAATGCACCTGGGTGGGCGCACGCCCTGCTCCGACACTCCCTTGAACTTACTCTACAGCGCGCCAGGACTCTTACCCTAAAATTCGGGTGGGCAGGACTTCGTCATACTCCACTTCTTATTCATTTCCAGTTACCTTGAGCTTGAAGCCCTCACTCTCTGAGCTGGAAGGAAAACTAGATCGATAGTGGCAGGATGCGGCAGGTTCTCGCCTTCCCCGGGGATGTGTGAAAATTCAGGTTAAACTCAGGTTAGGTGGCAGCTGGAAAACGAACTGGCCGGCTCCAGCCTGAGTAAGGCCTCTGTTGCTACCCCCACCGGCTCCGGGTTCCGGCCTGGGTGTCCCTTTGGAGAAGACTTGTGGCAGCATCCTTTCTAAGCTTAGGCACAGGACTTGGCTGAAGCTGGGCATCTCTGCCGAGGCTCTGACCTTCTCAGACACACCACAAAGCCTCACCATGGAAGCCCTGCTGTCCTATCAGCTGCCACAGGACTGTCAGGGAGCACGTCGAGCCTGCCGCACTGGGAACCTGCTCGTCTCCATCCCTCCCTCGGCTCCAGGCTTCCAGAAAACACAACCCAAGCTGTCTACACAAACCACTTCCACCTTCACCCACCAAAGCCAACCTCTCCGAGGCAAAGCAGGCTTCCTGCTTGAAACGAAGAAGTGAAATACAGATGCTAGGAGCTCAGCACTTCTCCTGCCACCTAACATGTTTTTTTTTTGGAGAGATTTTCACTGTAGGGTGCGTGCGCTCGCCAGACAGACAGAGAGAGACAGAGAGACAGAAAGCGAGAAATCACCCCCCAGGGGGATGGCCACGCCGCAATTCCTTCTCCTCCATTCTCCTCTCGGGATCTTGGGCACACACGCACACGCGCCCGGCGTGAGTTTTAAGCCACCGGGTCCGGGACACGAACCGCGGTCGACTACGTGGGAGTCCAGCGACACAGACATTACGCTAACTTCTGGTTCCGCCACCTCACGTGTTTTTAGGATAAACTAATCATTCACGAATTTCAGTACGGTGCCAAAGTCAGCACCCACCAGAGCCCACCCCACCCCACCACGGCTCTGCTGGGAAGCCGAGCTCAAACGGGGCGGGAGACTCTGTCTTCACCCTGCTTTATTTCCTTCATGTGCTGACTGTACTCAGGGCAAAAAACAAAAACCCTCCTCCCAGAGGGAGTAATTTCTAACCAAGAAGATTATCAAAAAGGGACCAAACCTGATGATGAAAGTGAAAGCACCAGCTCATTATGCTAATTAGGCCAAGCTGATTAAACTGGCGGCCGGCCGCTTTGAGACCATTTCTACTACTAAAATCATCTTCTCCACTTCATTAGCACGTTCTTAAAAACCTCCTTCATTTTCCACATCAGTATGGCTGGGGACAGGGCCACTGGACCAGAGCTGAATGGCATCTGTACTAGGAGAGCTTCGAGTCCATCATATGGTGGTTGTCTTTGAAATCGTGCATTAATATAGTATATACACTCTTCGGGCAGGCACGTGACCAAGCACTTACTAGCAAGTTGGGCATGCTGAGGTTTGAGTTCTTTGGGATGTTCATTCCAGCTGTTATTAGCTAGGGCCCCGGTGGCCGGGCTCTGGGATGGCTGTACAGCTGGCTCCACTTCTGCAACATAAGCCTGGCTGTTCTCAGCTGCGGCTGGGTATAATGGTTACTGCCCTTGTCGGTCTAAGGACTCCCGTGATGAAGAGATGCTCAATGTCACCCATACCAAAGAAACGGAAATGCAAACGAAAGCCAGAAATCATGGCTATCTATCAGATGAAGAGTGGTTCAAAAATACTGTGATTGTGGTATGACCAGGCCTCATTGGTCGGGGATGTACTTTCTCCTTTCTCTGGTGAGTGCAGGCACGCTCCGGCAATTAAAAAAATAAAAAGAATTACGCTGTATATATAAAAGTCTGTGATTGTATTGATACTTCCCAAAATGGACAGAGCCTATTTCTGGTCCCTATATGCCTTCAAGAACCTCACTAATGGGACCAGCAGTTAGCATAATGGCTAGGTCACTGGACTCCCACGTAGTCGACCGCGGTTCGAGTCCTGGACCCGGTGGCTTAAACTCACGCCGGGCGCATGTGCGTGTGTGCCCAAGATCACTAGAGGAGAATGGGGGAGCAGGGATTCCAGCATGACCATCCCCCCGGGGGGTGATTTCTCTCTGTCTGTCTGTCTGTCTGTCGAGCGCACGCGCCCTACGGCAAAAACTTCTCCAAAAAAAAAAGAAAAAAGAACCTCGCTACTGCCCATGAAGAGGTGGAGTTCAGTCTTTTCCTCCTGAACCTGGGTGGAACTAGGTGACAGCGTTGACAATTAGGATGCCCTGGGAATGACTGTGTGGCTTCTGGGGCTATGCGCCACATGGCCAGACTCCCACTTCGCTTGTGCTGTCTCTCGGAATGACTGCCCTGGAAACCGAGCCACCCACAGTGCAGGTACTGAGTGCGGTCACACAGCTGTGCGACCATCGCCTCTGTAATTCCAGGACATCCGCATCGCCCCTAAAACCCTGTACCATTCAGTTCCCTCCTTCCTCAGGTGTGCCAGCACTCGTCTACTTTTTGTCTCTCTAGACTTGCCAGTTTCCTGGGCGTTTCATATCACAGGAATCATACAGTAAGTGGCATTTTCTGTGTGGCTTCTTGCACTGAGCACCATGTCTTTGAGGTTCACCACCCTGTAGCATGTTCCTTTTCCTGGCCAAATGATATTCCATTGCAGGACTATTTCAGTTTTGGTTTATCCACTCATCAGTTGATACATATTCTGGTTGTTTCCACTTTTTGGTTATTGGGAACATTCACAGAAATAAATATTCATGTACAAGTTTTTATGTGGGCATGTTTTTTAATTCTCTTGGGTTCAAATATATTTAAATTAACTAAATCTTTTTTTTTTTTGGAGAGGTTTTTATGTGGTTGCCAGAAAGACAGAGAGAGACAGAGAGACAGAAAGCGAGAAATCACTCCCCAGGAGGGATGGCCACACCGCAATCCCTTCGCCTCCATTCTCCTCTCAGGATCTTGGGAACACACACACATGCGCCCGGCATGAACTTAAACCTCTGGGTCTGGGACTCAAACCGAGTCAAATACATGGGAGTCTAGCGACATAGCCATTATACCAACTGCTGGTCCCAAATTAATTAAATCTTAAATGATAAATACATAACACGTAATGATCCTGAATAATAATAATGTAAAATTTCAAATAAATCTTTTTTATTTTTATTTTTTTAGGTTTTGCCATTGGGTGCATGTGCTAGCCAGAGAGACAGAGAGAGAGAAAGTGAGAAATCACCCCTCCCACACAGGGGTTGGGGGGCGACAGCCATGCCGCAATCCTTTCTCCTCCTAGGATTTTGGGCATGTACTCACATGCATGAGTTGCAAATTGCTGGATCCAGGACTCGAACCATGATCAGCCATGTGTCAAATTGCTGGATCCAGGACTCGAACCATGGTCAGCCATGTGGGAGTCCAGTCCCTTAACTACTATGCCACTTGCTGGACCCTAAAATAATTCTTATTCATGCAAGCAAGATTCCTGAGAGCCAAAATTTGCTTCTTTATGGTAATTCAGATTTAAGAAGGGCCACTGAGTAGAATAAAACTATTCAAACCCCAATTTTTCACTAGTTGACAAAGGTCCTTTACCAAAACAGTCTGAATTAATTAGATACCACAAAGAGCAGAGAGGAAAAGGGATTGCTAAATGGCCATCCCCCTGGGGGGTAGGGTGATCTCTTACTTTCCCTCTCACCATCTCTGTCTCTCTCTCCCTCTAGCGAGTACATGCGCCATAAGGAAAAAACCTCTCAAAGAAAAAAAGTAACACTATTATGTGATCCTCTAGAGGAAAAAACCTCTCAAAGAAAAAAAAGTAACACTATTATGTGATCCTCTAGAATTCCTCTCTTCATAATTCAAAAACTCTAACATTGTGGGGCCGGCAAGTGGCATGATGGTTAAAGGCGCTGGACTCCCACATGTCCGACCACGGTTCAAGTCTCGGACCTGGTGGCTTGCTTTCTCACTTCCTCTCTTTCTGTCTCTCTCTATCAAACTGGAAAATAATAATGATAATAACAATAAATAAAGTTAAAATAATTCTTTTTAAAAAAATCTAACATTGTAAAACTGGTAGAGGGGAAGGACTTGAACCGGTTCAGGAATTTGGGGTCCGAATTAGACTCCTTATGTACAAAAACCTGTGCTGAGCTGTGACTTACCTATTTGAATTTATTTAATACATATGACAGAGGCTAACAGGTAGTAGATAATAAAAGCTCAATAAGATAGGCTGATTTTCTTTTTTTAAATTCTGGATTACACGAAAACCCGGTTACATAGGAATTCAGACACCTACTCAGAACCTCCTCCGGCAGCTGGTCATGCAGATTAAAGCTCAGTTGCAAGGCCCCGCGTCCTCAGATACCAGTGTCTCCAGGAAGGTCCCACTTTCCCCCCAGTGCCGGCTGCTGATGTCTCCAGTGAGCCTCGTCAGTCTTCCTAAGCTTGCCCGTAGGCCTCACATCAATTCGGTAAGAACACAATGACGTGCTTCTTTGGGGCAACGGCTGTAGAGACCACTTGTGGAGATGAAACCACGCTAATGAGAAAGTGTAGATGTTTTTTGCCGATGGAAAATTACAAGCTTGCTTGGTCTCAATGCTTGGCACCGAGTCTTGGGTTTCTCGGCATTGAACAGACTTCTTTCCATTCGGCTTTCTCTCGGCCAGCACCCTGGCACACCATCAGAGGGAAATAATTAGAAAGAAGTGTCTTATAGGGATGGGAGCACTGGTCGCTTACCAGCTGGGAATAAGAATGGGCCCTCAAACCCTGGAGCAGACAGTGGCTGTCCTGCCCACACAGAGCAAAGTGGTGGAGGGGTTACGCCTCTGCAAACACATGTGCACCGAGAGCTGGAGGGCTGCTCAGTCTTCCTCCTTTTCCGGGGAGCCTTCTGGTTGGTCTTCAGCACATTAGCAGTGACACAACTGCAGTTAGCCCTACAGAGTCTTCTAAGAGTTCCCTCCTTTCCTCAGAGTTCTTGTTGCTGTGGAGGGAAGAGGCCTGTCGCATGTTTGGTTTACTCCTGACTGCAGTTACGAGAGTGCAGAGCGGGGACTGGGAATTGGCTTTATTATTTTTGTAAAAACAATTCCTGCTCATTGTAAAAGTACCAAGTATAGGGCCAGTAGGTGGCATGGTAGGTAAGGGCTGGATCCTACACGGCCAACTGTGCGGTTTGAGTCCCGGACCTGGCGGCTAGGAAAATCACACCGGGTGCGAGTGTGTGCTCAAAATCCCAAGAGGAGAATGGAGAAGGGATTGTGGCATTTGGCCATTCCCCCAAGGGGTGGGCTCTCATTCTCTCTCTCTCTCTCTCTCTCTCTCTGCTTCTGTCGACCACATGTGCCCTATAGCAAAAACTTAAAAAAAAAAGGAAAGGAAATAATGCCAAGTATAGCTAAATGGCTTTCAAAGCACGTGACACCTTATCTTTCAGAGGTAACAAGTGCAGCACTGAGCAGCTAGCAGCAGCTAGCACTGAGCACTAGTCACCTCTCTGTTAGATATGTACAACGTATGCATGCATGGGCTGGCCCTGTAGTCTAGTGGTTCAGGGGGCTGGATCCCACATGGAATGAGGGCAGGTTGCCCCGACGTGACGTTCAAAGTAAAACCCCAAAAGGGGAGGAGAGGTATATCGTTCACGGTAATTTTGGCAAAGAATCTTCTAGAAGAGGAAATAGCAAGAGTAAGGGCCCTCCCCTGGCAGGAATGTGCCGGGGTGTGTGAGGAACAGCAAGGCCCATGCGGCTGAGCAGAGTAGGCCAGGAGACAGCGGGAGGGCAGGCCCGGCAGACAGAACCCGCTGACCACTACATGCGGCAAGATCCTATCTGGTGTGAGACTCTCCAGCGTGGGGTAGGGTGAGCGTAACCAGCTGGCTGGGCTGCTCTGCTGAGAGCCACTGCAGAGGGGTGAGGGCAGCCAGGAAGGGACTGCAATACTCTGAGCTGGTAGCAATGGAATGAGGAAAACAATCAAGTTTAGGATGTCTATTACGCACCTGTGTAAAAAGTTGAACAGAGAGTCCCCAGTTGAGGGGAGGCCCAGTCTGGATGTATGTGGAGAGTTCGGCAGCATGCAGGCTGTATGAGCCACGAGGGTGTTTGAGATACTCAAGGGAGCAAGCAGGTGGCCGACCAGAATTTCAGTCCTGATCCTGCCGTCTTATAAAACATGCTGAGCACACAAGTGTGCCCAGGGTCCCGACAGGATGACAACTGGAGGAAACAGGACTGTAGCATGACTAGGTCCTGTTGGAGGGTGCTTTCTCTCTCTCATGCACACGAACATGCCCTCCAGCATAAAAAAAATTGTTTTGGTAAAGAATTATTTTACTTTTATTTATTCATTCATTTATTTTAATTTGACCAGACACACACACACACACACACACAACTAGAGAGGGAAAGTGAGAAAGCAAGCCACCAGGTCCAGGACTTGAACCGTGGTCAGCCATGTGGGAATGTCTAGCACCTTAATCACCATGCCACCTTCTGGACCAAAAAAATTTTTTTTGTTTGAGGTGCTAGATGGTAGCATACCAGTCAAGCACTGTGATTCTAGACTCCTCCCTGGGCCCCTAGTCAAGGATGTAGTTAGTATGGAACAGCTGCTGCTCTCAAGGGAAGCACTGGGGATGTCCTAGGCAGACCCTACTCTGCAGGGAGCCTCTGCACACAGGGAAGACCCAGGCCAGCTGTCTTGAATAGTCACTGTTAGAAATCGGCAAAGGTTTGAGTCAAGTCAGAGAAGTCTATGACACGGGGCCAGCTCCGTGGGGCAGCAGTGACACACTGCTCAAGAGAAGATGGATTCCACACGGTGACCACAGTTCAAATTCCCGTCCCAGGAGCCTGAAACACACTGAGCACATATGTGCAGCCCAGGCCTGGGGGAGGGGGACAGCAGTGTGACAAAACCCTGTGGAAGGTGTTTCTTTCTCTCATACTCCATAAAAAAAAAAAAAAAATTAAAACAAACGGCTGGCTCTGTGGCCTGGTGATGAAGGCAGCGGGAGACCGCACAGCCAACTGCATATCCAAATCCCAGCCCCTGGTACCCTGAAAAGCACACTGGGCACATGTGCATGCATGCCTAAGATCCTGATGCGGAGGGAAAATGGAGACGGGATCGCGCTGTGACCACACCCTACTGAGGGGGGTGCTTTCTCCCTCTCCCCATCTCTGGCAGGCACACATGCCCTCTGGCAAAACAAAAAGCAGAATTAAAATAAAAGTCTGTGACACAAAGCAATCTGTTCCTACCAGCTCTCAGCCCAGCATACTGTGCTGCAGGCAACTTTGGAGTGTAAAAACCACTCCGTTCCACACAGCCTGGAACGGTTCTCGGGGCCTGCGTGCTCCACAGCTGAAACGCTAGGCGATTACTGCATCAGGAGCAAACACGGCAGACGAAGGCAGTGCCTCCCGTGAAATGACTGTAATTAACTCCGAATGTTTCTCCACGCTTTATTTTGCTGGCTGGAGTTGTCCTTTTGCTGTCAGAACAAGCCTACCCCACACCTCAGATGTTCTTCCTCTAACTTGTCATTCCGAGCAGAAGCACGACTCCGTCACCTGTCTGGGCACATACCGAGCATCTGTCTGGACGGTGTCAGCACGTCCTGCACGCTCAGCAGCAACCCTGAAAATAACGTCTGCTGCCTGCCAGGCTACTGGCTGCCAGCCTCGTGATCTTCAAGGGCACTGACACATTCAGTCATGCCCCTCTGTAAGCGCGGAGAACTGCACTTAGATGCCTTTCAATGAACAGGGAAAACAAGGAGAACGACAAACTCAGAGCCATCCTGTGGATGTATGCTTATTCCCGTTTCTGGGTAGGTCTACAAACAGCCTGAACTTGGGCCTCTGGTCCTACCACTGGACCCTGAGCCACAGAAACCACAGGCGAGGGATGCTCATCCAGGGAGAGCTACTCCACTCACTGGTGCTCAGCCATCCAGAGGCCCAGGGAAATGTTTCTGGTAACCCAAAGTTTTAGAGTTTTAGAATGGTGTGATCTGGTTGTATGTTCTGCATCTCCTGCAGTGCATGGCCTTTACCCTGGGGTGCCCCTCCAGCACGATAGTGCCTCAAGCCACATACAACACCAAGAAAGCCACCAACCCTGTCTCCCCCTTCTCCTGCCCCAAGTGATGGCCAATGCAGCCAGTGGATCAATAGGCAGGGTTTTCTTCTACCTGGTGGCTGAGCTCAAAGTTGCTGTATTCTTGGGAAACACGGCAGTCAACAGCACTTATGCCAAATCCCACTCCCCGAGGGACGCTGTTTTAGTCTGTGATGAGGTGGGTGCTTCCAGGCGTAGGCGCCCCTGCACAATTTGACCGTCCGAGTACCACCTCGCCTTCTCCCCTCAGCCAGTCCGGGCGTGCTGTCCGAGGACCCCTGCTCAGTAGGCTATGTAGTAGTGCTCCATTGTGCTGATGATGTCACTCTGGTCCTCCAGGAGCTCCAGAACTTGGCGCAGGACGGCCTCACTCAGGCCCGGGCAGACGCTCAGACGAGCGCAGGCCAAGATGTGCAGGAAGTGGCAGCCCTTCTCCATATCTGCAGAAGAAAAGCAGGTGGCTGAGCCTGGACATGACTGTCATACCCTCCTCATCCTCTCCCTCTCTGTACCTCCTAAATCAGCCCCTGCATTTGGACGAGATCCCTAGATAATGTTTATGCACATCACAGTTTGAGGGGTTGGGGATGGCCTTGCAGTGTTCTGGCTAAGCATGCACAGAGAAGCCAGGTTCCACATGGCTGACCGGAATTTGAGTCTTAGCCCCGGTGGCTTACACACCAGGCATTTGCACACCTGCCCAGGATCCTGACAGATGGAGAACTGGAGGGAAAATGATTGCAGCATAAATGGGCCTTGCTGGGGGTGCTTTCTCTCTCTCTCTCTCTCTTTCATGTACATAAACATGCCCCCTAGAACACACAAAAATAAATCCGAAAGTTTGAGGGGCCAGAAAACAATACAGCAGTAAAACATGGTGCTGTGTGAGGCTGACCCACATGGGGGTGGGGGGTTCTGGGTTCGTATCCAGACCTCCCTGAGTGTGCTGGGCACATATGTGTGCCCATGATCAAGGGCTAGCTGAACCTGGGGGTGGGCTGGTGAAATCGCTGTTGGGTGTCTCTCTCTCTTTCTTTGTCTCCCTTGCTTATGAAATACATAAATGAATAAACTTAAGGGTAAAAAAGATTGAGATGTTCTCTAGATGAGCACAGAAAGAACACAAAAACCTGTCCTAGGCTCCTTCTGTCACCACAGCAGCATGGGCCTGCAGCCTTCAAGGATTCTCAATCGATGATTTGTATCTATAACCTAATGAGGTTTTAGCGCTTGATAAACCTTTTTCTCTAATGCAATGACATGTGTAAGTACACATATTCGGTGCTAAACCTCCAGTTTCCTAAGTGGGATCCCTCTTGAGACTCACAGCAAAGCCATTTTGCAGCAGCCTCCATTTTCTTTCCTGTAAGTCCTGATTTGAGGGGCTGCCATGGTGAGAAGGGATTCCCACCTTAGCCTGTTCTCATCCCTCTTGGCCTGGCTTCTAACAAGTCTTGTCTGTGAGAGCTGTGTTCTAGTAAGCTCTTACTCTCTACCCCCACTAAGACCATTTGGTATAGAAAAATAACACTGTGGGGTTAGTCATTTCTTTCCTGGTTGATATCAGTGATTTAGAACAGTGGTACTCACACTGAGGGCTGTGACCATCAGGGCATCAGATCATGTTCTTGTTTTTTTTCTTTTCCTAGAGAGAATTTTGCTTTAGGGCATATGTGCTCACCAGAGAGAAAAGAGAGACAGAAAGTGAGAAATCACTCCCTGGGGGGGTGGCCACATCGTGAGCCTTTCTCTTCCATTCTCCTTTTGGGATCCTAGGGACACATGCACAAGAACTTGGCATGAGTTTCAAGCCACCAGGTCTGGGACTTGAACCATGGTTGGCCATGGTGGGAGTCCAGCAGTGACATAACCATTATGCCATCTGCTGGTCTCCATGAGATCATTTTTTAAATTATTTTTTATTTTTAGTTTGCTATATGGTGGTGGGAGAGAAAGAGGGGGGAAAGAGAGAGAGAGAGAGAGAAATCACCGCTCAGGTCGGGAAGGAGGGCCACACTGCAATCCCTTCTCCTCCACTCTCTTCTTGGGATTTGGGGCACACACACACACACACACACACATGCACACACATACACCCATGAAGTTGGCCTTGTGGAATCCAGCACCTTAACCTCCACACCACTGGCCTAAGTTTTCATGGGTTGTGATTAGCATTCTTTTTCTTACCAAACAGCCTAAAATAGGAAATTACAGAATGTACTGTATTATAAGTAGGATAAATATTATTTTGTGGAATTTTACTTCATAGCGATCTAATGCATTAAAATAAGAGTAGGTAGGCTTGGTCTCTTGATGTCATATACCCAACACCTGGCACACACAAGCTGCTCCACACAATCACTGAATGTTTTGCAGTAGAATGATAGGATGTATTGGGTCATGATGTCAAATGTGTTGCGGAGTCAAAGCCCAACCTCATTACTGAGGGAGTGCTCTATACCCCGAGCTCTCCTCTCTCCTCTCTTCCCACCTCCCTGAGACCTGGCTGCTGGACCTTATGAGCACCCCACAGATTTGGCTCGTGGCGGGGGCTGTTCTGCAGGACTGTGCACCCCTCCCACAGTACCATCACAAGATAAGGGGCACCAAACCCTAAACATACTCTGCTGAGTCTGTTCATCGATAAGCTGCCTCTCAGTAACCTTCAAGCAGTGTATGTACAAACCAGCCCCTCGTCTTGGTGACAGGGACTCTAAGTGATCTCAGCTGATTTATGAATGCCTTGTTCTTATGAGGAAGCCTGAGCCTATGCTCATGAGGCAGGGATCGCCCTCTACCCAGCTGTCTGCAGAGCATCCTGTCCCGCTTCCAGAAGTCGGAAACTCATGGCTCCCCCTGCTGGACCACCAGGTATGTTCTGTGGAGTCAGTAGACATTATCCGCCAGCCCTCTGATTCGGAGCTTCTCCAGAACGACGACTAAAACCAAGCCTTCCCCATTTTTCACACTTTTAAGCTTCATGGCAAGAGTAGGCTTGGTCTCTTGATGTCATATACCCAGCACGTGGCACACGCAGCTGCTCTACACCATCACTAAATGCTTGCTTTCGCTAGAGGATGCATGTGCTCGCCAGAGAGACGCAGACACACAGGGGTGGAGAGGAAGCACCCCCATGGGGCATGGTCAAGCCACAATCCTTCTCCTCCACTTCTCTAACTTGTCAGGATGTTGGGCACACATATACACATGCTCAGCGTGTTTTCCAAGCTGCTGGGTCTAGGGTTCAAACCCAATGATCAGCCACGCAGGAGCTGGCTGCCTTAACCAGCAGGCCACAGAGCCAGCCTGTGTCACTGAATGTTGTTTTTGGATGAAAAAAAAAATGCTTTAAGCTCCAATAAGGTACTCAAAGAGGTAATGTGGGATTGGGCAAGGCACAGTCTGAGATGCAGTGCACTTCTGTGGCCTTGGGGAAGTCACAGCCCCCTTGAGCCTCAGTTTCCCTACTCTTCAGCACTGAGAGGTTCTTAGATCGGGCTGGGCTGATGAGAGATTGGATAATTCTGACCTCTAGTGGCTGCCTGAACTCACCGCTCCTGACTGGGGCTCTCTTGAAGATGTCCTACCTATCTGCGTGTCGCACTGAGCAGGGGGGAGTGAGCAGACGGTAGACACAGAGCTGACTTGAGTCCACCAGATTTGAGTTCAAGTCCTGGCTCTACAACGGGGGCAAAGTGGCTTGTGGGAATAAAACCACCTCCTTCCCAGGGTGGCTGTGTGGATGAAAGAGACCACAGTAGCGGCTTCCTACATGGGGAACTACTATGATCCTGCCACCATATCCATAACCTAGGAAGAGGTATGGAACCAGGTCCCTGCTCCAAGGAGGCTTTCTTTTTTGAGAAAAGAAGACACAGACTCACAGGGAGTATAAGCTAGAGAGCAAGCGATGGCAGGATGGCATGGATGATGGGGAGCGGAGGACTCTAAGCATCCAGGCCCGCACACAACAGAGGAGCACCCAGAATTCAGCATGCTGGGCTTTTTTTTTTCTTTTCTTTCTTTTTTTTTTTTTTTTAAGGTTTTTTCTTGGGGTATGTGTTCATGCCAGAGAAAGACACAGAGGGAGTATAAGCTAGAGAGCAAGCGATGGCAGGATGGCATGGATGATGGGGAGCGGAGGACTCTAAGCATCCAGGCCCGCACACAACAGAGGAGCACCCAGAATTCAGCATGCTGGGCTTTTTTTTTTCTTTTCTTTCTTTTTTTTTTTTTTTTAAGGTTTTTTCTTGGGGTATGTGTTCATGCCAGAGAAAGACACAGAGAGGGAAAGTGGCGTATGTGTTCATGCCAGAGAAAGACACAGAGAGGGAAAGTGAGAAATCATCCCCCGGGGCATGGCCACGCCACAATCACTTCTGCATTCTCCTCGCAGGATTTTGGCCACATGTGCGCATGTGCCTAGCTGATTTTCAAGTTGCCGAGTCAGAACGCAAACCATGGGAGTCCAGCGCCTTAACCACTACACCATTTGCTGGTCCCCCACTGGCTTTTAACATCAGCTGTTGCGGGGTCTGATGCTTGGGCTCTGGGCTCAAGATGACTTACAGGCATATGGAGGCCCTACACAGCCATGCTGGCTGTCCTGGGGGCCTTAAACTACTTCTTAGAAAGGACATTCTGCTCTGTCTGTTGAAGCTGACAGGTGACCTTCCCAGCACATGTGGAACACGAACATAGACTTTTCATATGAGAAATTCAGAAAAGCACTTCCCCTGCAGTCAGCACGACGGCATCATTTGACCCCTCACGGGATAACCCACGAGCCAAGCAGACTTTTCTGAAAGGTGTTCCTCTGGCCATCGCTGAGAGCAGCGGTAACCTTCTTGGCCTCGTATTTTTCCACGTACTTTTACAGTCGCCTCATTTATAGTTTCTTCACCAGAAACCAAAAACAGCTGATGTGCTAAAGACCTGAATCACATGAAAATAAATTTCAGGTATAAGCTACTAACTAGAAAGGTTAGGAAAAATCACTTTAAGAATTTTTAAAAAAGATTATGAGTTTATAAAAAAATTACTCCATTATGAGTAGGGTCAGATGGTATCTGTTTCCACAACAAGGAGTTGTATTATTCAAGGCATAGACAAGTCTGGGCTAGACGCATGTGAGCTTTTTGAAAACCTAACGGCACAAAGTAACCATCTAAAAATGCTGCCACTTTAGAACTCATCGAATGCTCATTTTCTTAGGTTAAAAATGATATGATGATCATATAGGAGAATGTTCCTATACTTAGAAAATACAAGCTTTGGGTCAGCTCCTTGGCCTGGTGGTTAAGGTAGCTGGATCCCACATGGCCGACCTTGTGGTTCAAGTCCTGGACCTAGTGGCTTGAGATACACGCCCAGTACATGTGGGTCCTAGGCTAATCCTGACAGGAGGCAGAGATGGAGAAGGGACTGAGGTGTGAACATTTCCCATAGAGGTTGTTTTCTCCTCCCCCCCCCCCAAAAAAGGAAAAAGCAAGCTTAAATTTTTTAGTGACTCTAGGTGAAGGATATATTGGTATTTACTATGTCTTGTAAGAGAGGTTTTTGCTATAGGGCGCAGGCACTCACCAGAGACAGAGAGAAATCACCCCCAAGGGGGGATGGACATGCCTCTATCCCTTCTCCTCCATTCTCCTCTTGGGATTTTGGGCACACATGCACATGCACCCAGGGTGAGTTTTAAGTAGCTGGGTCCAGGACTCGAACCGTGGTTGAATATGTGGGAGTCCAGTGACATAATCATTATACCATCTGCTGGTTCCAATATATAGCTATTTATTATACTAGTCTTTTAATTTTTCTATGGTTGCAACATTTTTGGAATGAGAAGTTGGTGATATAAAAATATCTTTCAGAGTCCAGGCAGGGGTGAGGTGGTACTACAACTGAATCCACAGGTCCCTGCTCCAAGGAGGCTTTCTTTTTTGAGAAAAGAAGACACAGACTCACAGGGAGTATAAGCTAGAGAGCAAGCGATGGCAGGATGGCATGGATGATGGGGAGCGGAGGACTCTAAGCATCCAGGCCCGCACACAACAGAGGAGCACCCAGAATTCAGCATGCTGGGCTTTTTTTTTTCTTTTCTTTCTTTTTTTTTTTTTTTTAAGGTTTTTACATGGGGTATGTGTTCATGCCAGAGAAAGACACAGAGAGGGAAAGTGAGAAATCATCCCCCGGGGCATGGCCACGCCACAATCACTTCTGCATTCTCCTCGCAGGATTTTGGCCACATGTGCGCATGTGCCTAGCTGATTTTCAAGTTGCCGAGTCAGAACGCAAACCATGGGAGTCCAGCGCCTTAACCACTACACCATTTGCTGGTCCCCCACTGGCTTTTAACCTCAGTTGTTGCGGGGCCTGATGCTTGGGCTCGGGGCTCAAGATGACTTACAGGCATATGGAGGCCCTACACAGCCATGCTGGCTGTCCTGGGGGCCTTAAACTACTTCTTAGAAAGGACATTCTGCTCTGTCTGTTGAAGCTGACAGGTGACCTTCCCAGCACATGTGGAACACGAACATAGACTTTTCATATGAGAAATTCAGAAAAGCACTTCCCCTGCAGTCAGCACGACGGCATCATTTGACCCCTCACGGGATAACCCACGAGCCAAGCAGACTTTTCTGAAAGGTGTTCCTCTGGCCATCGCTGAGAGCAGCGGTAACCTTCTTGGCCTCGTATTTTTCCACGTACTTTTACAGTCGCCTCATTTATAGTTTCTTCACCAGAAACCAAAAACAGCTGATGTGCTAAAGACCTGAATCACATGAAAATAAATTTCAGGTATAAGCTACTAACTAGAAAGGTTAGGAAAAATCACTTTAAGAATTTTTAAAAAAGATTATGAGTTTATAAAAAAATTACTCCATTATGAGTAGGGTCAGATGGTATCTGTTTCCACAACAAGGAGTTGTATTATTCAAGGCATAGACAAGTCTGGGCTAGACGCATGTGAGCTTTTTGAAAACCTAACGGCACAAAGTAACCATCTAAAAATGCTGCCACTTTAGAACTCATCGAATGCTCATTTTCTTAGGTTAAAAATGATATGATGATCATATAGGAGAATGTTCCTATACTTAGAAAATACAAGCTTTGGGTCAGCTCCTTGGCCTGGTGGTTAAGGTAGCTGGATCCCACATGGCCGACCTTGTGGTTCAAGTCCTGGACCTAGTGGCTTTTTGTTACACCCCCGACCCAGTGGGCGCGCGGGTTACACGCCCAGTACATGTGGGTCCTAGGCTAATCCTGACAGGAGGCAGAGATGGAGAAGGGACTGAGGTGTGAACATTTCCCATAGAGGTTGTTTTCTCCTCCCCCCCCCCAAAAAAAGGAAAAAGCAAGCTTAAATTTTTTAGTGACTCTAGGTGAAGGATATATTGGTATTTACTATGTCTTGTAAGAGAGGTTTTTGCTATAGGGCGCAGGCACTCACCAGAGACAGAGAGAAATCACCCCCAAGGGGGGATGGACATGCCTCTATCCCTTCTCCTCCATTCTCCTCTTGGGATTTTGGGCACACATGCACATGCACCCAGGGTGAGTTTTAAGTAGCTGGGTCCAGGACTCGAACCGTGGTTGAATATGTGGGAGTCCAGTGACATAATCATTATACCATCTGCTGGTTCCAATATATAGCTATTTATTATACTAGTCTTTTAATTTTTCTATGGTTGCAACATTTTTGGAATGAGAAGTTGGTGATATAAAAATATCTTTCAGAGTCCAGGCAGGGGTGAGGTGGTACTACAACTGAATCCACTGGGAAGGTGTCTTGAGTTTGTATCCTGGGACCCTCCCTGAGCACACCAAGCACACATGTGTGTCCATCATCTGGGCTGGCTGAGAATGGGAATGGATCATGGTGTGGGGACCCTTTTGGGGATGCCTGTCATTCTTTCTATGTCTCTCTCGTGGAAGGAAAAATAAACTTTACACACACACACACACGAATCTTCAACGTGGAGCGCTTCAATGTGGATAATTTGTCACTATTATATCCATTCTTAAAAGTCAAAATCCAGAATCTAAAAAACACAGCCCAACAGGAATAGAACAAAATCCTGACAAGGGTCTACATATTTGAAACCGCTTCCTTTTACATCAACATTAAATCGAGCAGACAGTGAGACTTCAGGTCTCAGGGCTAGAGAGTTAAGGGCTACAGGAAACAGGACATCTTAATTTAACCCTTCCATAGCCCTAATCATGTACGAAGTACCCCTCCAGTAGCTCTATAAACGGCGATGCATTTAGTTCTCGTAACAGCCTATGACGTAAGTACTATTACCCTCACTTTGCACATAAGCAACCTACAGCCCAGACTCGCCCAAGGTCATACAGAGTGGCAGAGGTGGGATTCCAACCCAGGCGAGGTGGCTTTGGAGCCCAGTTCTTCTCAATGATGCCATGCTGCCTATCTTTAGACAAACCCTGGACTGTCCCTCAGGGACCTGAAATGGGTTTGGGGAATATAGTCCTTTCACTGCTGTAGGTTCAGCCTTTGCTGAGACACTCATAAATGACCAAAAACTTGGAATCCTTCCACCAATCATCCTGCCAAGGAAAAACACAGTGCTATATTTTGAAGACTTTTTTTTTTTTTAATTTTAAATTTGACCAGAAAGGGACAGAGTGAGAGAGAGCTAGAGAGATGGAAAAGTAAGAAAGCAAGCCATCAGGTCCAGGACTCGAACTGTGGTTGGCCACATGGGAGTCCAGCCCCCTTAACCACCATGCCACCTGCCAGCCCCATCAATGCTATATTTTGAATGAAAGGTCAGAAACAAATTAAAGGCCAGTAGGAATGGCTAAATGAATGGCCAAATATCTACCTATAAATTATGGAACACCTTGCTGCTATTAAAAAACCGAGGTACTTTTGGAACCAGTGGTTGGCATAATGGCTATGTGGCTGGACTCCCATGCAGTCGACTACAGTTTGAGTCCCAGACCCGGTGGCTTAAACTCACACCAGGCGCATGTGCGTGCGTGTCCAAGATCCTGAGAGAATGGAGAAGGGATTGTGGCGTGGCCATCCCCCCTGGGGGGTGATTTCTTGCTTTCTGTCTCTGTCTCTCTCTGTCTGGTGAGCGCACACGCCTTATAGCAAAAACCTCTCAAAAAAACAAAAAACAAAAACAAAAAAAACAAAATCCCAAGAGGAGAATGGAAGAGAAGGGACTGCGGTGTGGCCATCCCTCCTGGGGGGTAATTTCTTGCTTTCTGTCTGTTTCTGTCTCTCCAGTGAGGTCACAAGCCCTATAGTAAAAATCTCTCTTAAAAAAAGAAAAAAGAAAACCCCACAAGATGTGAGACATTTATATACTGTATGCTAAGCTTTACATATGTTTTAAAATTTTTATTTTAAATTTAAAGTTTAAATTTAAATTTAAATGCTTTCAGGGCCAGCAGGTACCATGGTGGTTAAAGTGCTGGATTCCCACATGGCTGACTGCAGTGTGAGTTCTGGACCCAATGGCTTGAAATTATGCCAGGCATGTGTGGCCAAAAATCCTGAGAGGAAAATGGAGGAGAAGAGATTGTGACTTGGCCATCCCCCTGGAAGGTGATTCCTCACTTTCTCTCTCTGACTCTGTCTCTCTCTCCAGTGAGCACATGTACCTATGGCAAAAACCTTTAAAAAAATCTCTTCAATGAGAGAGAGACAGAAAGAGAGGGAGACACCTCCAGCAGGGCGTTGATGCTGTGATCCGCCCCCAGCCTCAACCAGCCCTGGATCATGGGCAGCTGCACACCCAGAGTACTCAGGGAGGTCCCTGGATGTAAACCTGGAACCTTTCCCTGCTGATCAGCATCACGGAGCATCAGGTTTTACCACTGTGCCACTACGCAGCCCCACCTGTGGCTTTTAAAAATGAAAACTACACATGCATGTTTGTAAGTGCATATACCATCTCTGGGAGCAAGAAACTGGCAAAACCACTGCCTTTGGAGAGGGGGACTCCAAACCTGGAGCTGATGGCTACGAGCAGTGTGCCTTTTCTGTGTGTGTTTTTACACTGTCTGACATTTTCATGATGTGCATAACATTAATATTAAAAATAATCATCTACCACCATCGGTTAACGGTGTTACGAAGAGTGGCCACAGCAGATTTCCAGGCATCCCTGGTGGTCTTTCATCAGTGTTCTTTGTTGTTCAGGCTCCAGAACTCAGCTCCAGGAAGTTTATTAGCACCAGGCAACTGGCTTGTGGCTCTTACGGGCCCCCATTTACTAACGGAGGGCTGAGCTCCTGCCTCTCGACATGCAGTCACAGGTAGGAGCTGGCCTGCAGGGGGATGAAAAACTCACCATCCCGATGATCCCTCAGATCACTGAGGCTGTTAGCTTCTCCAGGGAAATGAGGTGCAAATTCCTTTCATTCGCTTTTCCAACCCTAGATCCTGATACAGATCAAAGTAAGGGCCTCGGGCCCTCTGGGACTAGGATGGGTGCAGGAATGTTACCTTGGGTGCATCTTCCCACCCCTTGAGAATCTCACATTGGACTGCTCTCAAGAGTTCCTTAGAGAGCCAGACGGTGGTGCAGAGGTAAAATGCCATGCTCTGAGAGGCAATCCCACATGGGAAAGTTCCTGGTTCAAGTCCAAAGAACTCCCTGCATGCCCAGCGTACTCATGGTCCAGGGCTGAGTGAAGGCTGGAAGTGGATCATAGCATCAAGGCCCTGTCAGCGGTGTTCTCTCTCTCCACCCATGAAAGAAAGAAACTTAAAAAAACCCTAACTCTGACCTGTGCATAGGCAGGCTTCTCCCTCAACTGAAGGGTACTAGTTCTTATTGTTTTGAAGAAGCCAGTAACATTCATTCATTTGCATTAAAATAATAAACTGCTTTGAGTTTATTTTTAGACCTATAGCCACACCACTCTGGGATCTGACCTCATCAGCTCTCAGGATTCATAAAGTCTAAATAGGGTTGTGCACTATAAACACCAGGGCTGGGGCCCGGCCCAGCTCTACCCACTGACTCAACCTGGAGCAGGTTCAAGTCCCGGGAATGTAAGGACTAATGGGCTGGCATCCCTGGGGGGTGGACTTCTCTGGCAGGATCAGGGAACTGGGGTCATTTATGACTCTTCCCCAAATCTGCTATTAGAATTAGTTTGCAAAAGGGAGACCTTGAGAAGTCACCTTTAAGACTGGCCAGTTGTTAATGGGGTTTAAAGTTAGGCCCGCCCCTTTTCTTCTCACTAGTGTGAAGAGTAATGTTTGTCAGACTAGCTACAGTTAGAGTGTCTAACCACTAGGGGCTGACCTAACTCCACTAAAACCAGCTGTTGTTAAACCATTCCTTTTGCAAATGATCAGTGTCCAAGATGACTAAATTACACTGTTCATAAACCCTGATGTCTAGAACCAGTCCTCCCAGCACTGAAAGGCCTTGCTGTTGGAAAAGAAGAAAATATGATGTTTGTGTTTCAAGACGAGAGACCAGTTTGGAGCAGAAATAACAGGTATCAGAGAAAACACAAGAACCGCAAAGACATCAAAGTCCTAGCACAGTGGCTTACCTCGCTGGATCAGTCACTTGGGGAGATTACCTCTCTAGCCCCTAACCCTCCCCTTCCAAATCAAAATCCCGGGGGAGGGGGACCCAAGCACTGCATGTTTAGACACGTTCCAAGGCTAAATCTTATGTGGCAGCACGGTCGGTGCACACTGACCGAGAGGGGCAAACAGGCTCCCTGCGGGCAGGTGCCCTGACCATCCTCTTTCTAAGGCACTACCAGGAAAAGCCCCGGGTCTCCTGACTCCACCCAGAGCTCCCTGGGAGAAAGTGACCCCTTCCAGCACCCCAGGGCGGCCCCGTATACTCCACCCCTTACGGTTGGGTTTCTGGCAGTCTTCCTGGATGATCTGATGGATCTTCCTGTGCAGGCCTTTGTCTTCTCTGGTTACCTAAGTAGGAAAAGTAGTAGGGAGTCCTGTCACCCAGACTACAGTTTCTAAAGATTTCATAACCATGCCCCTCCCTGCACCACTCACTTCAATTTCAATTTTCGACACTTGGCCTGTTACCAAACCAGCTTTCTGTCCCTAAGCGGCTCGCTGCTTGGTGGTTGGTCCTCAGGACATGCCCTCAGGTGTTGGTTCACTGGGGTCATAACTCATACAAAATCTGAAATTCTCTCCTGTGAAGGAACACCTTTCTTCTTAAATACTCATCACACATTCATAAAAGTTGTCTTATTTTTTGTTTTACTCTTGAGGAAGGGCCAAGGACTCACAGCCTCTCATTTCCACCTCAGGACTCTTTCCTTTGGGGCCCTAGCCCTGTCTGTGTTTCATTAGTTTTCTTCCTTTTCCCAGGCACAAGGAAAAAACAACAGAGGAAAAAAGCTATGAAGAGAAGATAACAAGAGGGAATCTAGCCTATCCATTGCAACGCCTGTTCTGGAAGGTACACATAACCTGGGTCGTTCCTCAGGCACAAGTAAAAGAAAACACAAACATGGTTTCACCTTCGTGTTCAGTAATGAGTCTACTACGAAAAAAGGAAACAGGAAAGAGAAAAAAGACAGGAAGAAAAGAAGGAAGTAATAAAGTTAGACAGAAACAGAGGGATTAAGAAGATATACAGGTGGGGCCAGCAGATGGCATATTGGTTAAGGTGACAGACTCCCATGTGGCCGACTATGGATCAAGTCCCGGACCCAGTGGCTTGAAAAATCACACTGAGTGCATGTGAGTGGGTGCCCAAAATCTCAGAAGGAGCATGGAGAAGGGATTGTGGTGTAGTTATTCTCCTAGAGGTGATTTCTTGCTTTCCCTCCAACTGTCTCTTTCTGGTGAGCATACATGCTCTATGGCAAAAAACTTACCAAACAAAAGAAGATAAACAAGCAAGCAAACAGCTATAAGTTTCCTGCTTAAAGAGAACCCAAGAATGCTTGTCTGACCTGACTGACAGATGGCAATACTGATAGCACCTGCCTCCTCTCAACTCCCCAGGTTAGGGTGAAGAGTAAATATGGTAATGTGTGCTGGGGGGCTGAAAACCACAGCAGTAAGGGCTTTGCCACACTGAGGCAAGGCAGGGCCTATAAGTCCGGAAACCTACAAGGCCCCTACAAGGCACTGAGTGGAAGGGGAGGAGTCAGAGGAGGAGACCAGAGATCTATTCTTGCTGGATCACAGGTCCCGGCTCACAATGATTCACACGAGGAAGTGCCCAGCCCTGCCACTCCCGGCCCTGGACTGCAGCCTGGGGCCCTCCTGCTCCCCAGGAAGGCCTGCTCTATAGACCTGCGGGGAATGTGTGTCCCAGAGGGGCTGGGGTGAGCTGCCCTCTGAGCTCTCTAACCCTCCAGGAGACAAAGGGACGAGACAGACGGCACTGACCCTCACACAGACTGGAACACTTCCAACAACAGGAAATGTACTATTAAGAAAAGGTTCCCCTCTAGAATTTTGCTCATAAACAGTGAGACTCCTGGGACACCTCAGGGTTTCGGCCCTCTCTGGGAGCACTGAGCACACGTGCCTGAAGACACATCTACAGAACTGCCATCAGTGGTCCCAAGGAGGCCCACTTTCAGCTCAATTCCTCCGGTACTGAAGGCCAGCAATGAAGGCTGAGCTTCTAACTCAGGAACAGTGAATCCAATAAGCACTCATACTCCTAGTGAGAGAGTCAGCTGGGCCAGTCCTTAGGAGGCCAAACGGACCATGTCCATCCAGTGCTCAAGGGTACATGTGATTTGCTCCAACCAATCTTTTTTCTTATGCTATAGGGTATGTGCACTCACCAGAGACACAGACAGAGAGAAAAAGAAAGTGAGAAATCAGCCCCCAGAGGGGTTGGCCATGCTGCAATCCCTTCTCCTCTATTCACCTCTTGGGATCTGGGGCATGCATGCATGTGCACTGGGAGTGTTTTTCAAGCTGCTGGGTCTGGAACTTTATGCAGTAGGCATAGGGATCTAGTTGCCTTAACCTCCACGCCATCTGCTGGCCTTGCTCTAGCATCTCATTAGTCACTCTTCCACAAATATTTACCTAATGTCACAAACAGGGTTATGTAAAAACAGCCATCGCAGCTGTATTTCCAAAAGCAAAAGTCAGAAGCGCCATGAATGTCTACCAGAAAAGAAAAGGTTAACAAGGTTACAGCAGGGATCCGCAGTGTGGGAGCCATGAGGAGGTAAAAAGAACAAGGCAGAAAACCAGCAGTTAGCGTAATGGCTATGTCGCTGGACTCCCACATAGCCGACCGTGGGTCGTGTCCCGGACCCGGTGGCTTAAAACTCACGCCGGACACATGTGCGTGCGTGCCCAAGATCCCGAGAGGAGAATGGAGGAGAAGGGATTGCAGCGTGGCCATCCCCCCTGGGGGGCGATTTCTAGCTTTCTGTCTCTCTGTCTCTCTCTGTCTGTCTGGCGAGCACACACGCCCTATAGCGAAAAACCTCTCAAAAAAAAAAAAAGAAAAGAAAGGCAGACCGCTAAGCACTAATGTTGGAAAGGCGCCCGTCGTAGACTTCCCGGTACCAAAAATGTTGCTGAGCCTTAGTTAGAGTAGCAGTTCTCAACTCTCCTGGGAACATCTGGCCATGTCTGGAGATACTTTGGGTTGTCACAACTAGGGAGGCTGCTTCTGGCATCCAGTGGGTGAAGGTCAAGGATGATGCCAAACACCCTGTAATGCACAGGGCGGCCTCAAGCAACCATGTGGCCCAAACAGTGTTGAGACTGAGCAGCCCTGTCTGGAGGATAATCACATTTTTGGTAGAAAAGCTACAGGAGCATATTTTTATATGGAACATTTGTAATGTACAGATACATGTCTGAGGGATATTTTCTGAAGAGAGGTAACTTGAGGGAAAGATAAGGGCTGACTTTCAGTTAGTTCTTGTCTTATTTTCTAGGTTTCTGCCATAGGGTGTGTGTGCTCGCTGGAGGCAGAGAGAGGGAAAGTGAGAATGCACCCCCTAGGGGGAATGGCCATGCTGTAATCCCTGCCGCTCTGTTCTCCTCCTAGGATTTTGGGCATCCATGCACACACGTGATTTTGAAGCTACCATGTCCAGGACTCAAACTGTGATTGGCCATGTGGGAGTCGAGTGCTTTAACTACCATGCCACCTGTGGTCCCTTCTCTTCTTATTTTATGTACCTCCTTTATCTTTGAAAACTGTAAGTAGGTATTCATAAATAGTAAACAGGACCAGGAAGTGGCATGATGGTTAGAGCAGCTGGATCCCACATGGTCAACCACTCTAGGGTTCCAGATACAGTGGCTTGGAAAACATGCTGGGCATGTGTGTACACGTGTGTTCAAAATCCTGAGAGGAGAATGGAGGAGAAGGGATGCAGCATGACCATCCCCACTAGGGGGTGCTTTCTTGCTTTCCCTCTCTCTGTGTCTCTGTCTCTCTCTCTCTGTGGCAAGAGTACATGCCCTATGTCCAAAAATCTTAATAAAAAAATTAATAAATATATTTGTAATAGAGGCCGGGAAGAAAAAACCGAAGTTGCAGATCTCTTACATAGAACAGATTTTGAAAGCCGTCGTCTTTCTGGAAAATGAATCCTTTTTCCTGCAGCAGCTGTACAGCATTCTTAAATATACTGTGAATGGCTTTGGAAGTCATGTCATTCTTAAAATCCTCCTGTATAAAAGAAGAAAAGAAGTAAATTCCACCTATAGGCAACAGAGAGCAACTGCCCAAACTGGTTCGAGAATTCACCCAACAGGCTTTTAATCTGCTGAGACAAAAAGACACAGGAAAATATGTGCCAGTCTGGCGGACGGTATTTAAGGAGGACTGGGGAATTCCTTCCATCAGGATCATGCTCAATAACTGTTCCACACCTTACTTGTGACCTTTTGTGTTGAGGTGGTTTAATTCAACAGTATCTTGTAGAAAATCACAAAAGCAACTCTCTGTTGGACAACCATTTTTTATAGAGAACTACAATACTGTATACATAGCAGCCTTTCATTTTCAAAATTGTGACTGTACATTTCTAAGGACTTCAAGGAATTATATTCCTCTTGCAATAATTTGGGGGTTCTAGCATGTAGTATTAAACAGTCTTATTTACTTTTTTTTAAACTTTTTAAAAGTTCCTACTTTTTTTTGAATTATTTTTATTTAACTTTATTTATTATTATTGTCATTATTATTTTTCAGTTTTATCAGAGAGAGACAGAGAGAGAGGAAGTGAGGAAGCAAGTCACCAGGTCCGAGACTTGAACCGTGGTCGGCCATGTGGGAGTCCAGAGCCTTTAACCACCATGCCACTTGCCGGCCCCACAGTCTTATTTACTTTTAATTAAGGTTTATTTACCCATGTCTTCAGAGAAAGGGGGAGGCAGGCATCCCTGACATGGTCCTAACACCACAATATACCCCCATTTTCAGCCGGCTTGGTGTGCTCAAAGGAGGTCTCAGAATGTGAACCCAAGACCTTCCCCATTTGGGTCCAGTTACATTATCATTGCACCGCCACCTGCCTCCCTGCCCCTTTAAGTTTATTTCTTCCATGAGAGAGACACAGAGATAGACAGACAGTCCTTATGTTAAAGGGACGATAATGGAGGCAAAGAACTGTGCTGAGGCCTGGAGTGTGGGGAAGGAATGTCCCTGAGGCTGAAGGTAAGAGGGCAGTGTGGAGTAAAGTGAGAACCCCACAAGGAAGGACCCTCTGCTGCTGTCGGCTTTCCTCACTTGCAATATTGCCTCCCTTCTCTAGGAGGTAGGTTTGCTCAGAGCGGGAGCAGGCCATCCTACTTCTTACCCCCCCGAGGAGTGAGGCTGCCAGCCACGTCCCACCGAAGTCCAGCGGGCCGTGTGCTCTGGAGTCAGCGCTTCGAGGTAAGTATCTCATCTAGCACACAGCAGGTGACCAGTACAATATGTATGAAATGAGTGGACAGAAAGAGCCCCTCAGAGGGACTGCCACCTTTTTATTCTACTGGGGATTTTCTGTTTGTTCCCGAAACAAAGAAACTGCCAAACACCTATGCTTCAAGCTACAGCTCCATTTATAATGAGACAGAAAACTGTCAAAACACGAAAAAGATCAGAGCTCCAAAGAATCAAGGCCAAACTTCCAAAAAGGTGTTTGAAGGCAAAGTCCTACCTCTAAAGATACTAGATACTTACAGAGGCCCTCTGAGGCAACACCCACAGATGCCAACGGCATGTCTTCAGGGCGAGAGGGAGAGGAAAGAACCCCCGAGTGGCCTTGAGTATTGCCAATTCCACCCCTGGTGAACCTTTGCTTTCTAGAAGAGACGCCCCAAACAGGGATGCTATTAATCTGGTGATGTTTCACAAATGTGATCTCCTGGCTGAAGTTGACAGCCTGACACTTAATTAAATCAACAGCCTAAGTTATTCCTTCACGGAACAAGCTGGAGAAGAAGTCATTAGAATGTCAGGACCTAGAGCTGACAAACATCCCGGGTTATGACAGCAACCACTCTCTTAAAGAGGAAAAAGGCTGAGATATAATGGCACCTCCTACCGGCAGAAAAGCTGTCTGGGTGTGTTTAGAACAAACACCTGGCTTAAGCCTCACATGGCACATCGTTTTGTTCACAGAGGTTTAAGGCGAAGCTGTTTATAATCTCGTACATGCACGCTCCTACAGGAAGCACAATCAATCTAGACTCTTTGACAAACCTTTGATCTTTTTATAAGTTTACTTATTTACTTTTTCCATGAGAGATAGACAGGCACCTACAACTGGGTCTTCATGCCACAATCCCCCCCTTGCCACAGCCAGCCCAATCTGTAAAGGGAGCCCTTGAGACCCAAACCCAGACCCAGGACTCACGCGCATCCAGCATCAGACGGTCATGTTAGTTGCACCACCACCCACTGGCCCTTCAAAACCTTTATAACTTACTTAAGCTTTGCAGTTCTAAGGAACTTTGTCTTCTTTTACTCAATTTAACATAAAGATCTTAATGATCGTTTTTATTACCTCTCTTAGCAAAAGAGAAATAAATTGGAAACTAACTAGAAATGACAGTTATCTGATTATTCCTATTATTAAAATGAGTCCTGGCTATGGCCAGTCCATGGAAAATGCCTGGCTCCCCCTCCCAGATTTGAGTAAGATCAAGGACAGGAAGAAAGAACTAGGCCTGGGACTTTAAAAGCACAGTGTCGGCTGTGAACAAGCACTAACAGAAACGGCTCTCTGGAAACAAACAACACGGGTAGCTTCCTTTCCAAAAATGTTTGCCTTCGCTGACCTCAGGACATACTTCCCTGGCCTGGGTATGAAGATCACAGTCTCCAGGGGAAAGCATCCAGTCGTCTGTTCTAACTAGCAACTTTTCCGGACTGAGATCTGTGCCTGTCTTATCTTTTTCAAAACCAATGATGGACTCCTCAGATTTAGGAAACTGAAATTACTCAGACAAAAACCACAACTGGCTGAATGTGCTAGCCTTACCAAGCCTCTCCTCTCCGGTCAGGAACTGGGTGGATCCCTGAAATATATATAGTCTTCATCCCCAAACAAACTCAACATTCATCCAGCTGTCAGAGAAACAATGCTTTTGCAAAGTCTGCTTATCATGTTTCTGGATTGGCTAAGAAGGGCCACTGTGGTTAAAAAAAAAAAAAAGAAAGAAAGAGGAGGAAACATTCAAACTCGCTCCCTCCTGCCTCTAAACCCCAACACCATCACAATGATTTTTTGTTAGGCTTTCATCTGTATGACAACAGAAAGTGCCCAAGGATCTAAGGTTTCACCATCTCTGAACAGCACCTCTGCCTCCCAGGGTGCCACTAAATGAAATTCAATTTCATGACACTGACCTCCCCAACTGGAGCAATTCATAATTCATAATTGATGGAAAAAAAATATTTCCAAAGGTAAAACAAATACAGTGCATATTCAGCCCTTTTAAACACATGACACTGGGCAGACACAGGTTTCTGCTCTAAGCATTTTTAAAAACCTATCATGCCCCAAATTGCCACAGATCGTTTTGCATGGGACAAGCTTTTAGTTCTCAAAGAGTCCTTAAGTCTTTCTACTTAATTACAACTGGCTTCATATGAAGAAGAGGGTCTTCACTAAGCTTTAACATCTCCCAAACATGCCAACGGAGTCACCAGAAGTCCTCGGAGGTCCACGTGGATCGGAGCCTCCTCTAAATGATTCAACGGGAACTTGCTGCCCGTGGACAGCTGGAGTAACTGTAATTGCTTAGAAGCAACCCTGGCAAAGAAGAAGGCACCCAGTCATGACCCTCTCCACCTGGGTGCTTTCTGAAATGATATCCCTCACCTCCCTGTATAAAATCATGGGTCACCAGGCACATAAGCCTCTTGCCAGGAAAAGATAATTAAGTGTGTGGACAAAACAGAGAGGCCCCGATCATGCCTTGGAGGTCAAGATATCTATTTCACCAGGATCCTGAAGAACAACTTGTGTTACCCAGCAAGGATATTCATAATAGCCCTGCTAGCAATGGCAAACAAAAGCAAAAACAAAAACAAAAACAAAAACAAAAAACCAAACCCACATGAACAAAAATGAGGAAACATCTAAACAGGCCCAGCTGTGGGGCTGCGGACAGTAGGTGCCACTGAGCAATGCAGAGCCACAGGGGAGAGCCCGGGTTCAGATCCTAAGTTGATCTGAACATCCAACTCTGACTGGCTGGAAGGCTGGGTTGGGGAGGATCATGGTATGGTGAGACTCTGTCAAGGGTACCTGCCATAAAGAAAGAAAGGAAAGAAAGAAACTTAACAACAAAAGAAAGCACCTCAACAGACAAGGAGTGAGAGACTGGTTCAATAAAAGTTGGTACATGTAACGAAAGTTTACCAAATAGGATCTATAAGACATTTTGATGAAATGCTATGTACAGTGTTTTGCACACTGTCACTTGTTTTGTTTGTTTGTTTGTTTTTTTTGGAGAGTTTTTTTTCGCTATAGGGCACGTGCGCTCGCGAGACAGAGACATAGAGACAGAAAGCGAGAATTCACCCCCCAGGGGGGATGGTCACGCCGCAATCCCTTCTCCTCCATTCTCCTCTCGGGATCTTGGGCACGCACGCACACGCGCCCGGCGTGAGTTTTAAGCCACTGGGTCAGGGACGCGAACCGCGGTCAACTACGTGGGAGTCCAGCGACATAGCCTTTACGCTAACTGCTGGTTCCCCACACTGTCACTTGTGTAAAACAGAAGGAGATATAACTACTTAGTTTATGCAGACGTAGACAAACTATATCCAGAAAGATACTCATGAAATTAGTAACGGTGTGTGCCTCTG
Organism: Tupaia belangeri chinensis; assembly: GCF_000334495.1. Lineage (NCBI taxonomy): Eukaryota > Metazoa > Chordata > Mammalia > Scandentia > Tupaiidae > Tupaia > Tupaia belangeri. The sequence goes on from NW_006204113.1 coordinate 3,544,536, forward strand.
GGGAAAGCCAGAAAGAGGGAGGATAGGAAGCAAACTTGCTGTTAACTATGTACTTTCTAGCACCATTTGGCTTTTTTTTTTTTTTTTTTTAGAAGTTTTGCTATAGGGTGTGTGTGCTCGCCAGAAAGACAGAGAGAGACAGAGAGACAGAAAGTAAGAAATTACCCTCCAGGGGCGATGGTCATGCTGCAATCCCTTCTCCTCCATTCTCCTCTTGGGATCTTAGGCACGCATGCACACGCACCCAGCGTGAGTTTAAGCCACCAGGTCCAGGACGCAAACTGCGGTCAACTACGTGGGAGTCCAGTGACATAGCCATTATGCTAACTGCTGGTCCCTGGCTTTTTTTTTTTTTTAATTTATTCATTTTCTACATTAATTCACTATACACCATCACAACACACAAATGAATTTTCCATCCAAAATACACTGTGCATTGGCTCAATCAAGCACATCAACATACATGTTCTCAGCAAATAATTTTCCAATTCTTATGTCCTGCATACCTTGCCTTTTGTTTTGCCATCCCTGATTCCCCATCCCCCACCCTCTGCCATGTCCCATCCTCCTCCCCCCCCCCCATTCAATTGTTCTGCCAATGAACTTAATTAGTCTAAATATATCCAATAGCTAGCACAGCTGACACATACCTATACATGAACCCAAGTCTGACTTTAGGCATAAACCCCAGTGAGTAGAATGAACATACTATAAAGTAGTACCCAGCTGGGCCCATACAGCTCGCTGCAGTCGTCAAATATGC
>NW_006204113.1:3547010-3557180 GCF_000334495.1 Tupaia belangeri chinensis
GCATAGGCCCGGCCACCTGGCTTTTTTTTTTTTTAAGAATTATTTCTTTTTATTTTTACTTATTATCATTCTTTTTCTTTTTGTAAGTTGGCACAAGAGAAACAGAGGGAGAAAGTGAGAAAAAGTAAGCCACCAGGTTCAAAACTCAAATGACGGTTGGTGGGAGTCCAGTGCTCCAACTATTACACCACCTGTCAGCTCCCACCATTTGGAGTATTAAAAATGATTATTGTGGGTCTGGCAGAGTCGTGCTATTGTTAAGGGCGCTGGACTCCCACATGGCTGACCGTGGTTTGAGTCCCAGACCTGGTGGCTTGCTTTCTCACTTTCCCTCTCTCTCTCTCTCTCTCTCACTTTTTCCCTTTCTGGTCAAATTAAAATAAATAAAGTTGAATAAAATAATTCTAAAAAAATATTATTCATTGTTTCAATCAACAAAGACTTACTGAAAACCTGCTTTAAGTCAGCCATGTTCTAGACCTTACTTAAATAGGGTAGAGGAAAAAAAAAAAAAGAAAACCAGACAGATAAGACTTGCTCTCACAGAACTTAAATTCTGGTGCAGGAACAGGCGGGAGAACAAATACACACCAGTGACGTCACAGATACGAAAACAGAGGGACAGTGAGGGCGACCAGAGCAGATGGTCAGGGAGGGCAAGAAGGTGACATTTAAGCGGACCGCATTCCCCGGTGGGGGAAGTAAAATAAATTAAGTATGAGTCATGCTACGACAACAAACTATAATGAAAGGAAAAGCCTCAACCCAAAGTATCAAATAAAACCACTTTAATTCCAAGCAAATAAACACCAAGCAAACAACGAGTTTACCTATAACACTGGGGCTTAAAAAATGGAAACAATCCTTTCTTCAAGGAATAAAAAAATCACTCAAGTACTCCCTGAAATTTTTACTACTTTTTACTTACCAGGCTGAATAAAATTCGATCTTTATTTAAACTCCTAACACACGATAGGTGAACCTTATTCTGAAGAAGAGAGAGCAAGTCACTAAAAACCTTGGTTCCAATTCAAGAATGATCTTGAAAGGATAATTACTTCCTCTCATCTGCTGCCCCCTCACTGGCCTCTGCTGAGATCAAATACCCATCTCTGTGAGAACTAATAACTAAGTATTACGAACCTGAGACTGATTTTTTTTCTACTTAAAGATGAAACATAATGAGATTAAAAGTAAGGAGGGGAAAAGGACAGGTTCAGCTTCATCTCAAATTCTTCATCAGTGACCTGACCTTCCCAGAATAGAAACGACGTGAGACAACCATAACTGCTTCCCGGTCCGCCCCGTGAGTCTCAGTCTACAGTCACGTTCACCCACGCCCTCCAGCTGCAGATTTGGGGCATGTTGCTCTCACCTGGCCGGAGCAGGCGCTGTGAGTCACGGGCTGATTGGCAAGGGACAGCAGAGATTCCACCATTTCCAACTCCTGCTGGTAAAACGTTTGCACTCTGTTCTCCATGAGGAATTCTTTGACTTTTTCACTCAGTAAACGTGTGAGACTGGCAAGGTCCAGGGCACCTGGATTGCAGCTGGGAGAAAGTTTTAAAAAGCCCTGTAGGAAACCATTACCTTTGTTCCTTTTTGGAGTGCATAAAACAAAAGCTAGGTAGAAAATGCAACACTAATTGCTGCTTGTTTTTGACATAAAGGGTAATTCACATCGTGAACATCATGGGGTTTAAAATTATAAGGGAGAACTGTAGGAACAAATACCCGTGAGAGATTGAGAAAAAGAGTCAAGCTACAGAATAGCATGAAAAGTATGCTCCTATTTTTGTAAATGACAGCCCACAAAGTATGTAGATGAATATGCTTGTGTGTGCACAGAAAAAAACAAATCTAAAAGGGAACACATCAGCCTACGAATAGTGGTCACCTCTGGTGAATGGTGCTGAAGCAGGAGACAGGAAATGGAGAACTGTCCATTTTACACAGGTCATGGTTTGTACTTTCAAAAAATGTAACTGTTGGGACCAGCAGTTGGCATAATGGCTATGTTGCTGGACTCCCATATAGTCGATCGTGGTTCAAGTCCCGGACCCGGTGGCTTAAACTCACGCTGGGCACGTGTGCATGCGTGCCCAAGGTCCCGAGAGGAGAATGGAGGAGAAGTGATTGTAGCCTGGCTATCCCTCCTGGGGGGAGATTTCTTGCTTTCTGTCTCTGTCTCTCTCTGCCTTTCTGGCAATCACTCGTGCCCTATAGCAAAAACCTCTCCAAAAAAAATAAAAGAAAGTTACTGTTTGGATATGTACGGTATTCACATGTTAAAAAAAAATGAAAGGGTCCACAGTGAAATGTTTCTTTCTTTTTTTTTTAAAAGAGATTTTTTCTATAGGGTGTGTAAGCTCACCAGAGAGACACAAAGTCTGGAATGAGTTTTAAGCCGTCACATCTGGGACTGGAACCGCGACTGGCCATGTGGGAGTCCAGCAATGTAACCATTATACCATCTGCTGGTCCCAGGTCTCCTTTCTATACTTCTCCCCATCCTATTCTTTAGTCAAGGTATCCACTGGTACTGATTTTCTGTATTTCCTCTCAAAATTCTTTTATGTATACACAAAGGAACTGCAAATATTTTATCAAAGGGCTGGCCCCATAGCTTAGTGATGAAGAAAGCTGAACTCCACATGACTGAGGGGTCCAGTTCGAGTCCTAGTCCAGAGGCTTGAAAAACATGCCAGGTGTGTGTGCACGTGTGCCCCAAATCCCAACTAGATGGAGACATAAAGAAGGGATCGAGGTATAATACTACAATGTTTTAGAGTTGTTAGAAGAAAAATACATGTATAATTGGAGTAACTGAAGGAGCAGAAGGAGAGAGCAGAAAAAAAGTACTCGAAGAGATAATGGCTGAAATTTTTCCAAGTTTGATGAAAACTGTCAACTCACAGATCCAAGTGGCTCAGTGAACCTGAAGGCAAGAACCCGAGGCATGGTACAGTCACCTCAACTCGATTCCATTGCAGAGGTATCCTGCACCACTAAGGGATCCTCTCTCTCCCTCCATCTCTCTCTGGCAAGCACACATGTCCTCTGGCAATTACTTAAAAAGAAAAAATAAAATGAAGGAAAGCCAGAGGGTGGTATAGTGGTTCAGGCACTGGACTCCCACAGGACTAACCACAGTTCGAGCCCAGGATATGGTGACTTGTTTTCTCACTTTCTCTCTTTCTGTCTCTCTATAGTGAGTGCACATGCCCTATAGCAAATTTAAAAAATAATAATAAAAAATAAAAATAAATAAATAATTCTTGGGACCAGTAGTTGGCGTAATGGCTATGTCGCTGAACTCCCATGTAGTCAACTGCAGTTCGAGTCCCGGACCCGGTGGCTTAAACTCACACCAGGCACGTGTGTATGTGTGCCCAAGATCCTGAGAGGAGAATGGAGGAGAAGGGATTGCGGCATGGGCATGCCCCCTGACGGGTGATTTCTCACTTTCTGTCTCTCTGTCTTTTTGGTGAGCAAACGCACCCTATAGCAAAAACCTCTCCCAAAAAAAGAAAAATAATAAAAACAAATAAATAAATAATTCTTTTTAAAAAAGGAAAAGAAATTCATGAAAACATGAAATCAAATTTTATTTTGGTGCAAAAAATGGTGAAATCCAGTATAATCTTTTCATAATAAACATATTCCATTAAGTTTTTGAAGACCTCAAGTATAAGCAAACACACACATAGTTTTATTCACCCTGGGTTTTTCCTCTGTGCACAAGAGAGTAAAAACATACGTGACGGGAACAGCCTGTGTGGGTTTGCAGGGTGTTGGTTATGACGTGTTATGGTGCAGTATTCTGCCTGTGCCATGCCTCGGTGGTGTGACCGTGCCCTGCCTTGACGATGCAACCATGTTGTGCCTGGGTGCTGTGACTGCCATGCCTGGGTGATACGACCGTGCCGTGTCTCGGTGGTGTGACTGTGCCGTGCCCCCCAGCGATGGGACTGTAGAAACTCATTTATTCATCTCTTTCATGAGAGGGAGAGACAGAGAAAGAAAGAGTACCCTCAACAGGACAGCCATGCTGTGATCCATTCCCAGCAGTCAGTCAGTGCCCAATTATGAGCAAGAACGTGCCTGGTGTATTCAGGGAGGTCTCCAGACTTGAACTAGGAACCTTCCCATGTGGTTCCTGGCCAAGTGTTCTACTGCTGTGCTACCATCTGGCCCCCGACTGTATTATTAGCTTCACTTTACAGATGAGGAAATCTAGGCACACAGCGGGTTAGAGGACATGCTCGGAGACCCACAGTACACACAAAGACAATTCAGGACTTGAACCCAGTCTGGCCCCAGCAATGTGGGCTCCCACGGTTTGGTTTTACTGCTGTGGTGGATCACATTTACAGGGGTGATGAGGCATAACTTACCTTAGCGCCTCTTCTTTCTCTAGGGCTGGGCTGCGAAAAGGCTGGTCATAAACTTTCCTGTAGATGTTGGGGAGCTCAAGCATCCTTGCGATTTGAATGTTCCACACCGGGTCATCCACTTTATCTAAGAAGTCACCAGTAAGAAGATGCACAAAAATTACACTGAGGTCAGTTCTCTTCCCATGTCCATAGTGAGGGAGGCACCTGGTGGGTGCCCAGAAACCACAAGTAGTCATCTTATGAGAGGGAATGCAACTCCCCCGAGTGTCACAGGCTTGGCCAGGGAGTAGACTGGCACCAGGAAGCAGAGAGTATAGTCACTTGGCCATTATTCTGGTGGACAGCAATGCTGTCTTTGAGATTTCCAACTGAAAACCAGCTAGCACAGCGCAGAGGAGATAATGTGAACTGTTATATTTCTTTCTTTTCTTTTAAAAGACAAGGTCTTGGGAACCAGCAGTTAGTGTAATGGCTATGTCGCTGGACTCCCACGTAGTCAACCGTGGTTCGCGTCCTGGACCCGGTGGCTTAGAACTCACGCCGGGCGCGTGTGCATGTGTGCCCAAGATCCCGAGAGGAGAATGGAGGAGAAGGGATTGCGGCGTGACCGTCCCCTCTGGGGGATGATTTCTCGCTTTCTGTCTCTATGTCTCTCTCTGTCTGTCTGGCGAGCGTACACGCCCTATAGCAAAAACCTCTCCAAAAAAAAAAAAAAAAAAAAGGCAAGGTCTTGCTGTGTCATGACCTTCCTGCCTCAGCCTACCCAGTCAGTGGGATTACAGGCATGCGCCACTACACCTGGTCTTTGGGTTGGAACAGAAATTGAACTGGGGTTTTCCATGTGGTCCCAGACTCTTAAGCACAGTGTCTTAGCAGCATGCCACCACTGTGGGGTCCAGGACTGTCACATTTCTTACTAGTATCTTAATTCAGGGTTCATAGACTCAATGATGTTCAAGAAACATCCACATTTTGAGGTACATCAACATTCAGCCTTAGTGGACTGACAGCCTGTCAAGTTCTTGGAAAGTCTACTATTGTCCAAATAAACTTGCCAACTATATATAGTAATTACTTCATTTTCTTTCTCAATTTATGATTTCTTCCATATAAAATTAAGAAATGATTCTGGGACCAGCAGTTAGCGTAATGGCTATGTCACTGGACTCCCATGTAGTCCACCGCAGTTCACGTCCTGGACCCGGTGGCTTAAAACTCACGCTGGATGTGTGTGCGTGCGTGCCCAAGATCCTGAGAGGAGAACAGAGGAGAAGGGATTGCGGCATGACCATCCCCCCTGGGGGGGTGATTTCTCGCTTTCTGTCTCTCTGTCTCCCTCTGTCTGTCTGGCAAGCGCACGTGTCTGAAAGCATAAAAACCTCTCCCCCTCCAAAAAAAAGAAATGATTCTGAGATCAGCAGGTGGCATGGTGGTTAAGAGCTGGACTTCCATGTGGTGACTGCAGTTCAAAATTTAGACCTGGCGGCTTGCTTACTCACTTTCCCTTTCTCTCTTTCTGTCTCTCACTGGTCACATTTTTAAAAATAATAATAAACAAAATTAAATAAGTAATTCTTTTTTTAAAAAGTATTATTTTATTAAACTTAATATTACTTATTTATTTACTTTAATTTGATCAGAGAGAGAGAAAGGGAGAAAGTAAGACAGCGAGCCGCCAGGTCCAGGACTCCAACCATGGTAGGCCATGTGGGAGTCTAGCACTCTTAACCACCACGCCACTTGCCGGCCCCAAAGTAAGTAATTCTTTAAAAAACAAAAGGAATAATAAGTGATTCTTTTCTTCCTTTTATCTTTCCCTTTTTTTTTTTGGAGAGATTTTCGCTATAGGGCGCATGCGCTCGCCAGACAAACAGAGAGACATAGAGACAGAAAGCGAGAAATCACCCCCCCAGGGGGGATGGTCACGCCGCCATCCCTTCTCTTCCATTCTCCTCTCGGGATCTTGGGCATGCATGCACACGCACCTGGTGTGAGTTTTAAGCCACTGGGTCTGGGACACGAACCGCGGTCGACTACGTGGGAGTCCAGTGACATAGCCATTACGCTAACTGCTGGCTCCCTCCCTTTTTTTTTTTAAGAGAGATTTTTGCTATAGGGCACATGTGCTTGCTGGAGAGACAGAGAGACAGAGAAACAGAAGGTAAGAAATCGCCCCCTAGGAGGAATGGCCATCCCGCAATCCTTTCTCCTTCATTTTCCTCTTGGGGTTTTGGACATGCACACATATGCACCCAGCATGAGTTTTAAGCCACTGGGTGTGGGACTCAAGCCATGGCCAACTACGTGGGTGTCCAGTGACGTAACCATTACACCATCTGCTGGTCCCAAGAAATAATGCTCTTCTAATGAAAGCATGTTACACAACATAATTCCCCCAAATAAGTACAGTTTAATCTTATTTGAACTTTTTGGAGTTCAGATAAATACAAGAGCTTACTGGACACACACTCAGAATAACGATCAATCTGGCAGAAATATCTTGTGCTTACAGTAGGCAGTGGCATGAACTTCTCGCTCTTCTCTGTACGTGCGGACATAGCCTCTGATGCGGACGACGTCCCCGATTTCTATCTTTGTTTTCTGGTCATTGGTCTCTTGCAGCTTCTTCAGCTGTGAGGTTAGGCTTGACGCTCTTGCTGCAGTCGGAGCAGCTGGGGGTGTTAGAGCCAGACAGATAGACAGTTATAACAGGCCACCCTGCCACATCTGAGAGACAGTTTTAGGCTAAGACCAACACAATACCCTTGATGAGTCTACTTCTGACTAGTTGCATTACGGTAGGAAATCCACCTAACCTTCTGAAGTGCCCTACTGAATAAAAGGTCTAAGTTATAATTACTCAGACAGAGTGAAGGGACTGAAGCCTGGACTGAGGCCAAATGGGGACATTCCAATGTCACTCCAAGGCCTTCTTTCCTACCCCTGTGCTGCTGGTGCAAAGGGCTCTAAATGATCTGCAGCTGCATTCTGTACAATTTCAGCCAGGTTCAGTGAGGATAGCTCGGAACAACCTTTAAAGTGTGCTTGAAGAGAGACTAGTCCGGCCTAGGTGTTCGACATACCTAATCTTTCACCTCTCATCTCTCCTGGGAACCAGGCTAGCCGCAACTCACTCCATGTACACATGCTCACAGTCTACGTCATCACTTAAAATTATAAACCAGGGGCCAGCATATGGTGTAGTGGTTAAGGTGTTGGACTCCCCCATGGTCAACCGTGGTTCAAGTCCCAGACACAGCGGCTTAAAAATCCCACTGGGCTCGTGTGTGTGTGTGTGTGTGTGTGTGTGTATGTGTGTGCCCAAAATTCCAAGAGAAGAACGAAGAAGGGATTGTGACAAGGCCATTCCCCGGGGGTGGCCGGGGGGGGTGATTTCTCAATTCTCTCTTTCTGCTTCTCCAGTGAGCACACATACCCTATAGCAAAAATCTCTCCAAAAAAAGAAAAGAAATTTTAAACTTAAGCAACTTTATGGTGCAAAGAATCCAATGCACATTTAACTCTAAATAATTTCTATCACTCCATTTTATTTCCAAATTGTATTAGTTTAATAATAATAATAGCATGAACGTTTGGCTACCGTAGGTGCTGTTCTAAGGGTTTGAAAATGCATTAGTATATCTAATACTCACGACATTCCTACTTATAATTAGCCCCGTTTTAGAGATGAGGAAACCAAGTCACAGAGAAGTCAAGCAACTTGCCAGAAACAAAACAGCTAGTTAGTGACGAAGCTGGAGTCAGAATCCAGGCAGTCTCAGTCCAGAGCCACCCTGGCTGTCTTTCACTCTGCTGCCTGCCCACGAAGACACTCCTATTTCCCATAGTCACAGCTGGTGGGTGGAACAGACTTTGTGTTCGGTTTTTCTGCCCAGGATAATGTCAAATGCACATATGTGTCCAAGGAATCTACACAATGCAGCACTGCAAGCAGCAATACAGCATTCTGTCTTGTTATGATGCCAGTCTGCTTAGCTACTCTCGCTAAATACTTCCACTTTTCACAATTGTGTGTGTGTGTGTGTGTTTGTGTGTATGTGGTTTTTGCCACAGGGCGCATGCCCTTGCCAGAGAGAGGGAAAGTGAGAAATCAGCCCCCGAGGAAGGATGGCCATACCTCTCAATCCCTTCTCCTCCATTCTCCTCTTTGGATTTTGGGGGCACACACACACACACACACACACGCCCAGAGTGATTTTCAAGCTGCCAGGTCTGGGACTTGAACTATGCAATCTGCCACATGGGAGATAGCCACCTTAGCCACCATGGCCCCTCCTCTCTACTATTTACTTATTTATATTTACATTTAATCACTGTCTATCTTTACAACCTCTTCTCTACTCTTAAGCTTCAGTTTCCTCAATTATGAAATGGAGATAACAAAGTATACCTCACACATATTTTTATGCATGATCTAATTTAACCCTTACACCATGAGCTTAACACAATTGCCAATGCAAAAGAAATACTCAGGGGCCAGCAGATGGCATGGTGGCTAACGCCCTGGACTCCCACATGGTCAACCGCAGTTCAAGAACCAGACTTGGAGGCTTACTCTCTCGCTTTCCCTGTCTCTCACTGATCGAATTAAAAAACAAAAACAAAACCAAAAAAACCAAAAAAACAAACAAACAGAAGTCCAAAGGGGTTTACAGTCCATTACATATTGTCAGAACACTGGGCAGGAAAAAAAAAATACATCTACCCACTCTGCTTTTATTTATTTATTTTTTGAAAAGTTAAAAATTCCTTCATTTTTTTATTCCTGGTACAGGGCAATATACCGGATGTGATGAAAAGAAAAAGAAAAAGACAAAGCTACACAGATAAAGATGTACACAAGAACGTACATCTAATTGACACTACACTGCATTAATCAAAAGCTGCACTTTTTGCAAACTGTTGCCATGACAGTCCTGAACAAGAAGGGTTTCCTGTTGAAACGGCAGTGACTTTTCTGACTATGGGTCACCGTTCCCCCTGTGGCAGATTTTTGCAGTTCCTCTGATGCATTGGGGACAGCTGTCTCACTTTCTCTCCTGCTAAGAACTGTCGCCCTTTTCCGCTGTTTTTAGAACCTCCTGCTGCCGTATCCCCCACTTCCACCACCAGATCCATAACTACCACCATAAGGACTGCCCGAGCTCCTTCCACGAAAACTGCCACCTTTCCGGGGTCCATAATTTGATTGCTGTTGTCCACTATAATTTCCAAAATCATTATAGTTGCCACCACCATAGTTACCACTGCCCAAATTTCCTCCTTCATTGTAACCACTGTATCCTCCACCACCACCACCACCACCACCACATCCACCGCCTTGGTTTCCATATCCTGATCCACCACCTCCATACCCATCTCTACTGCTATAACCAAGACCACCCCCACAGTTGCCACCATCACCACCAAATCCATTATCTCCACCATCACCTCCTCCATAAGTACCTCTGCTGCCACCACCTCCACCATCATAGCCTCCTCTTCCACCAAAGTTTCCACCATGACCAAAATTACCTCTACCACCTCCAGAGTTTCCTCCATGACCCATTAAGTTGGCAGATCCACCTCCACGACCTCCTTGTGATCCAGCAGACGGCATCACTGTTTAGAAAGGGCCTTTTTGGGACCAGCAATTAGAGTAATGGCTATGTTGCTGGACTCCCACATAGTCGACCATGGTTCGAGTCCCGGACCTGGTGGCTTAAACTCATGCTGGGCGTGTGTGTGTGCGTGTCCAAGATCCCGAGAGGAG
>NW_006204113.1:3557347-3572925 GCF_000334495.1 Tupaia belangeri chinensis
AAAGCAAATCCTTTTCCCCACTCTGTTGTTCTTCCATAACTTCTATGGTTTCAATCTTGCCAAACTTTTCAAAGCAGTCTCTTGAATTATATTCTTCTGTATCTCCTTTAATACCACCAACAAAAATTGTCTTCACTGTGAGATGGGCACTGGCTTTACAGAATCCTCTCTGGAAACAGCTCTCTTTGGTTCCACTACAGCCCATCAACTCTGTGTGGCCGCAATTGCTGCATTCACCTCTTCAACACAAGAGGAAGTCACGAAACCAAAGCCCCTGGACTGTTTTGTTTGGGGGTCTCTCATTACCACACAATCTGAGTGTGCCCCATTTCTCAAAATGCTCTCTTAAACTATCATCTGTAGCTTCAAAGCTCAGTTCACCAATGATCAGTTTTCTCAATTGCTCTAGTTTTCTTTGGATCATGACCCTCCTCCCCCAGGCAGCAGCGATAACAGCCGGAGTCGGGCTGGGGGCAACTGGACGGCAATTTTGCCTCCATTTTGAGACTGGATGCACCTCTTCCAAGGTGAGTTCAATATGGGACTGAGAGGAAGAGACCCCCCACTCTGCTTTTCCACATCATCAGCAAGTATGCTCCCAGCTCCTACACCAGCTTCAGTCATTTAGATTCTTTTTTTTTTGGAGAGGTTTTCGCTATAGGACGCGTGCGCTCACCAGACTGACAGAGAGTGACATAGAGACAGAAAGCGAGAAATCACCCCCCAGGGGGGATGGTCACGCTGCAATCCCTTATCCTCTGTTCTCCTCTTGGGATCTTGGGCACGCATGCACACGCACCCGGCGTGAGTTTTAAGCCACCAGGTCCGGGACGCGAACCGCGGTCGACTATGTGGGAGTCCAGTGACATAGCTATTACGCTAACTTCTGGTTCCCAGTTGTTTAGATTCTTAATACCCTAATGAATCCATACTGATTCCATGTGGCTTGTTTTGCTTTCAAATTGCAAGAGAGGCTATATGTCTTTACATATGATGATCTGGCCTGTCTTTCTTTTCTTTTCTTTCTTTCTTTCCTTCTTCTTTTTAATGCCAGAGGTCCTGTGCATGTGAGAGAGAAAGAGAAGGAGAGCTCACCACCCCTTTCCCTGTCCCCTGCCAACAGGGCTTAGTCATGCTACAATCTTTTTCCTCCAATTTTCCAGATCCTGGGAACATATGAACACTCAGTAAAATTTTCTTTTCTTTTTTCTTTTTTTTTGGAGAGGTTTTTGCTATAGGGCACGTGTGCTTGCCAGAAAGACAAGAGACGGAAAATCACCCCCGAGGGGGATGGCCACGCCACAATCCCTTCTCTTTTATTCTCCTCTCAGGGTCGGTCTTGGGCACACACACACATGTACCCGGTATGAGTTTAAGCCACCAGGTCCAGGACTTGAACAGCGGTTGACTACATGGGAGTTGAGTGATGTAGCCATTATTCCATCTGCTGTTCCCTGCTCACTGAATTTTTCAAGCCACTGGGGCTAGGACTCAAACTCTGGTCTTTAACATGGGATCTGGCTTCCTCTGCACAGCACTTAACCATTGAGCTATGGATGAAGTCAGTCCATATTCTTTATTCTTTTATGCATTCATTTTTAAACTTATGTTCATTTCTTCACGATTTCAAGGAAGCTTTATCAGTTATGGTTATTATATGCACTCTCCCATTCTATTTCCTTTCTTCTTTTCTTTTCTTTTTTTTTTTTGAATTAATTTATTTAACTTTATTTATTCAATTTGACCAGAAAGGGATAGAGCGAGAGAATGAAAGAGAAAGCGAGAAAGCAAGCTTCCAGGTCCAGGACTCAAACCACAATTGGCCATGTGGGAATCCAGCATCTTTAACCACCACACCACCTCCTGGTCCCTCTTTCCTTTTTCTTTAAAAGGTTTTTGCCATAGGGCATATATACTTGCTAAAGAGAGACAGAGAGAAGGTGATTTCCATGGAGATGACCATGCTGTAATCCCTTATCCTCCATTTCTCCATCCCACTGGGATGTGGAGCACACATGAACATGGCGTGTTTTGCAGGTCACTGGGACTGGGATTTGAACTGCAATTGGTTATGAGGGATCTGGCTCCCTTAAACATTAGGCTATGGGGCTAGCTTGCATAGGGCTTTTGGAATAAACTGAATCATTCTTTTGGTCTCTTGATCAAATTTTCTTCTCTTTCTCTCTCTCTCTCTTTTTTTTTTTAGTTTGCTGTGGGGTGTTTATAATTCAAGTCCTGGACCAGGCGACTTGAAAAACACACCAGGTGCGTGTGTGTGCATGCCCAAAATCCCAAGAGGAAAAAGGAGAAGAATGGATTGTGGCATGGCCATCTCCATCAGGAGATGATTCCTCACCTTCTCTCTCTCTTTTAGTTTTCTCTAGAGAGATAGAGGGAGATAGAAAGAGGGGAAGTGAAAAACTGCCTCTTTCCCCAAGCGGAAATGACCTCACCACAATCCCTTCTCCATTCTCCTCTTGGGATTTTGGGCACGTATGTACATACACACCTGGCATGTTTTTCAGGGTGCTGGGTCCAGACCTTGAATGTGTAGTCAGCCATGTGGGATCCAGTCTTCTGAACCTCCGTGCCACCTGCTGGCCACCTGCTGGGCCCAAATTGTCTGCTTTTAAACCTAGGACACTTTTGATCATCATGGCTTTGTAGTGTATATGCAGTGACCAACACCTGGGAAACAACTCCATCCGTACTGAGGCTGCTCGGCTTACTGAGTTGCTTTAGAAAATCTCCAAGTATTACTTTTTAAAAGGCTATTCCATCTGGGTCCCTATGCCCAGGTCCTCTTCTATTTAGGCTGAATTTTAAAGGTATTTATAAATTTCATGACCATTATGCAGACATGAAAAGTAGTAATAAATGGTTCCTATAGCACCACTGAAACTGTCAGACTGAAGGCTGGTCTGAGACAGAGAGGGCCAGTTTTCATTTCAGGAGTAGGCCGAACCGCTGAAAGGAGGCTCACGCCGTGTCATGTAATGAATGTAACGAGATGGTTGGAGCCTGGCGGAACTTCATTTTAAGTCGTCTATTCCATCATGAAAGATAAATCCCCTTTAAATTTCTAATATTAAGGGCCAAGCTTTCTTAACTTTGCTCATAAGCTAAGCCCAAATGGTACATTCAATGTGACATTTATGGGAGTTCGTATTATATTCTTATACTTTTAACTGACTGGAACATAATTTTTGACTCTAGCTAAATTTTCATTTTAAAAAATCAGCCTTTATTGGCCACTTTCCAATGGAAAACTTTTAAACTGAGGGCAATTAAATAAAGAAAAGCCATTGAGCGAGTTGAGAACCCTTTAAAAACATTACTTCTTACGGAATCTGATGGGAATCATTTATAGGCTTTCTCCTCGCATTCTCACCCCCTCTTTAAACCTGCAAAGTAATTTCAAATTAGGGCTTCCTGCTACGATGATTCACCTATTCGTCTACTTACTGAAATTTAAAAAATCTCACTCTTGCGAACAACAGATGACATGGAGGTTAAGGTGCTAGATCCCACATAGTTGACACAGTGGTTCAAATCCTGGACCCAGGGGCTTGAAAAACACACCAGAGGGGCTGACAGGTGATGTAGTACTTAAAGCTGCTGGATTCCCACATGGCCAGCCACGGTTCGAGTCCCAGACCTGGTAGCTTGCTTTCTAGCTTTCTCTTTCTCTCTCTGGTTAAATTAATAATAATAATAATAACAAATGGAATTAAATAAATCTTAAAACAAAACAACAACAACAAAAAAACACCGGATACATGTGTGCACGTGTCCAAAATCCTAAGAGGAAAATGGAGGAGTAGAAATTGTGGCATAGTCATCCACCCTAGAAGATGATTTCTCACTTTCTATCGCTCTCTCTGCTTCTCTCCGGAGCAGTGCTTTGAGTTGATCAGTGGAATTCATACCAATGGATACGCGTGAAGATACAGCCCTACAGCCATTCTGATGAGCCACATTGAGGAAAAGCCATTGGTTAGCTTAAAAGTCAAGGAGTACAGCGAGCAGCATTACCTGGTGAAGACTCGGTATGACCCAACTTTTTCCAGCAGATGCAGTTTATAACTCCGGTGCTGTCATCCACTGTAAGGGAAGCATAAAGGGGAGACAAGGGATTTAGGCACGGCTGGGAAATGATCATGTCACCACTGCAATTCGTCACACTGAACGATGACATTTTCTCAGTAGTCAGGAGATGCGAGTCCCGTATTAAAAGTTCTTTCCACCTTTAGAACCAATGAACTGCTCGCCTGCACATGCCAATATGAATACAAGAGTCTGGTGGGATATAGCCAACATTTTAGGCATGATTCTCTAATGATTCTCGGCCACACCCCTCTACTAAAAATGGTGTCCTCAGGAAGTTGAGTGCAATCTCAAAGACTGCTTACATGCAAAGCCAGCCTCTCTCTCCCACACTGACACAGAGAGCATCGTCATGTGATCTGTGGTAGGAGGCACAGGTGCTCAGAGCAGAGCCTTGTCACCATCTCCTGCTAGCTTTCTGACTTACCAGGACAGTGTTCCAAGTTGTTTGGCCTGGGCTTCTCTTTGTGAGAGAGCCTCTGCCCAGTCCTCACCACTGCAGGGGATGTAAATAAAGCCAAGCACATCACACAAGGGGGTAGTTTCATTTTCATCACAGAAAATAATTATATCCTGGCCCTGGAAACAATACTGGTCTGTATTATTTCTATTGCAAAAAAATAAATTACTCATTATACTGGAACTTATAGCTGTAAAGAAGCTAGAGATGTTTGCTATGGGATGACAGGCATTTTCTCTTTGCCTAATTTTTTCTGACAAACTCAATAGACGTTGCCAAGCATGGGGTTAGTGGGCTTCATAATTTCTTTTAAAAAGCAACAACTCAACTGTTATAAAAGCTCACATAATGCAGAGAAGCATAAAAGCTTATTGTTGGCTTGAATATGTATTAAAAGGAAAAGTTGAGAAAAAAAATTTTTTGAGAGGTTTTTGCCATAGGGTGTGTGCGCTCACCAGAAAGAGACAGAAAGCAAGAAATCACCCCCCAGGGGGGATGGCCACGCCACAATCTGTTCTCCTCTATTCTCCTCTCGGGATCTTGGGCACGAATGCACACGTGCCTGGCGTGAGTTTAATCCACCGGGTCCGGGACTCGAACCATGGTTGACCACATGGGAGTCCAGCAACATAGCCATTACGCTAACTACGGGCCCCCCAAAAAATATTTCTTATACTAAAATATATTTTAGATGAGTTCCATTTTATTAAATACAAAATAGGTAAATTTAAGATGATAAGAAGATATAAGCCAAGATTTTTAGTCTTTTAGAGTTGGTGGGGAGGAATTTCTTTAAATAAAACCTGAGATTCAGAACTCGTTTTTTAAAAAAAGACTGATGTGGTTGACAACCTAAAAACTAATACTGGGTAGCAATTTTCCAAATGACAGGGTTCGTGCTCAAGTAAATGAATAAGAAAAAGACTCAAGAAAAAAAAAATGTAAAGAACGTGTAAGCCATGGAAGATATAAAAATGGCCAATAAATTTGTCAACATGCATAATCACTAGTTAATATTAACGAGGAAATTAAATAATTTCTCAACTACTAGACTAACAAATATTAAAAATATGCTATTAAGGAGACCGACAAGTGGCCTGGTGGTTAAAGGTGCTGGCTCCCAAATGGCCAACAATTTTGAGTCCTGAACCTGGTGCTTGCTTTCTCCCTGCCCTTTCTCTCTATCTCTGGTCAAATTAAAAGATAATAATAACAAATGGAATTAAATAAATAAATAAATAATTCTTTTAAAAAATATGGTATTAGTGGGAATATAAATTAGTACCTAGCTTCCAAAAAGCAAGTTTGGAAACATACACTAAATTTTGATACAGGTATATTTCTCTAAGCAATTACATTTTGTTTTTTATCTTTTTATTTATTTTAAAAATAATTATTTAATTTAATTTTATTTATTTATTCATTTGTTTATTTCAATTTGACCTAAGAGGGACAGAGAGAGAGAGAAAAAAAAATGAAAAAGCAAAACTCTAGGGCTTGGGCTGGGACTTGAACTGAGTCGGCCATGTGGGAGTCCAGTGCTTTAGTCACCATGCCACCTGCCAGCCCTAGCAATTACTTCTAATAATTTATTTGAAGGAGAAAAACAAAGTAGTATACACACTATAATAATAGTACACCTTGGGTAGAGCTGTTCATTTCACATTTATAAAACTGAACACTGAAAATAACCTAAGTGTTTGTAAGTATGGAATTGATTACATATATTACAATGATGCAGCACGTGATAATAAAAAGTTATAACGAACGGGCCAGCTCCATATCACAGCAGTTAAATGCTGTACATAGGAAGCCGGATCCCACGCAGCAGACCACAGCTGAAACCCTGGTCCCAACAGCTTGAAAAACACATTGAACACGTGCACGTGTGCCCGGAATCTTGATGGGATACAGAAACAGAAGAAAAGGAATTTGTGACCATGCCCCACTGAGGTCTCTCTCACTCTTTATCTGGCGAGCACATGTATTTTTTTTTTTTTGAGAGATTTTCACTGTAGGGCGCGTGCGCTCGCCAGACAGACAGAGAGAGACGTAGAGACAGAAAGCGAGAAATCACCTCCCAGGGGGGATGGTCACGCCGCAATCCCTTCTCCTCCATTCTCCTCTCGGGATCCTGGGCACGCACACACACGCGCCCGGCGTGAGTTTTAAGCCACCGGGTCCGGGACACGAACCGCGGTCGACTACGTGGGAGTCCAGCGACATAGCCATTACGCTAACTGCTGGTTCCCTTTTTTTTTGTTGTTGTTAAAGAGAGAGACAGCCTCGATGCCGCAATCCTCCAACCTCCATAGATTTTTGCCATAGGGCGGGCGCCACCGCGCCCGCGAGCACATGTACTTTCCAGAAGTTGGAAAAAAACAAGCTATAATGAAGCTCTACATTCACTTCTATGAAATGATAGATGTACGTTGGGCCAGTCAGGTGGTGTGGTGGCTAAGGTGCTGGATCCTATATGGCCCACTATTTGGCTTGAATCCTGGGTCCAGTGGCTTAAAAAACACAGCAGGCATGTGTGTGTGTGTGTGTGTGTGTGTGCTCAAAATTCTGAGAGGAGAATGGAGCAGAAGGGGCTGTGGGGGGTGATTTCTTTCTTTTTTTTTTTTTTTTGGAGAGGCGTTTTGCTATAGGGCGCATGCACTCGCCAGACAGACAGAGACATAGAGACAGAAAGCGAGAAATCACCCCCCAGGGGGGATGCCCACGCCACAATCCCTTCTCCTCCATTCTCCTCTCAGGATCTTGGGCACGCACACACATGCGCCCGGCGTTGAGTTTTAAGCCACCGGGTCCAGGACGCGAACCGCGGTCGACTACATGGGAGTCCAGCGACACAGCCACTACACTAACTGCTGGTCCCTGTAGGGGGTGATTTCTGATTTCTCACTTTCTCTTTCCTTCTCTCTGTCTCTGTCTAGCAAGCACATGCACCCTATAGCAAACTAAAAGCAAAACAAAAAACCCCACATACCTCAATGTAAGATAGAAATCTTATATAATCTTATATTTTCTATAAATCCTATTATAATCCAACTTATGTAAAACATTTAACAGTGTGATTTTAAGACATTAAATGCTGGGCCCTGCAGGTGGTGTGCTGGTTAAGGTGCTGGACTCCCACATGGCTGATGTGGTTTGAGTCCCAGACCTAGCAGTTTACTTTCTCACTTTCTTTCTCTCTCTCTCTCTCTCTCTCTCTCTCTCTCTCTCTCTCTCTCTTCCTTCCTCTTTCTCTGGTGAATGCATGTGCCCTATAGCAAATTAAAAAAATAATAATAACAACACACAATTCTTTTTAAAAAAGAATTATTTATTTTATTTTATTTATTCATTCATATATTTTCATTTGACGAGAGAAAGACAGATACACAGAGAGAAGGAAAGTGAGATAGCAAGTCACCAGGTCCGGGACTCGAACTACGAGAGGCCATATGGGAGTGTCCAGTACTTTAACCACCACGCTGCCTGCTGGTCTTAATAAATAATTCTTAAAAAAAAAAAAAAGACATTAAATGCTAATAGCATTTTTTTGGAGTGTGGAGAAGGAAGCCAGTAGTCAATGACCACACGTATACATTGACTGTAAGCCTAATTTCAGAAAATAATAAGTACGAAGAGAAATATACATAACAAGACCAATACGGCAATCCTATATTTCTTCAAGGAAGAGGTTATGAATATTATGAAGGATATTTGTCCAAATATTGACATTATTTTTGTCTAATTTATAGTGTTTTGCAGGGCCAGCAGGTGGCATGGTGGTTAAGGCACTGGACTCCTACATGGCTGATCATAGTTCGAGTCTCAGACCTGGCAGCGTGCTTTCTCACTTTCCTGCTCTCCCTCTCTCTGGTGAGTGCATATGCCCTATAGAAAATTTAAAAATAGTAATAATATGAAATAATTCTTTAAAAAAAATACAAAGAATGTTCTTTTTTAAAAAAATAAAAAATATATAATGTTTCATATGACTGAATTGTACTTCATTAAATTTTCTAATTTTGAGTTTAATTTAATAACAGGTGTTATTTTAAGAAACAAAACAATTAATAAGGACATTCTGAATTTAAAAATGTACAACACCAGGACCAGCAGATGAAGTAATGGTTATATTGCTGGCTTCCCAAGAAGTCGATTGTGGTTTGAGTCCTGGACCTGGAGGCTTAAAACCCATTACTGTGCATATGTGTGTGTGAGTAATACACTGTGGCCAACCCCTGGGGAAGGGGTTTCTTGTTTTCTGTCTCTCTGTCTCTCCGGTGAGCGCACACACCCTATAGCAAGAATCTCTCTAAAAAAAAAATGTACACCTCTAAGCACAATACTACTCTGCCCAGCTGAAAATCTTGATTCATAAGGAAAAGTTTAAAAAAAAAAATTAGCACATGAATGTTTGTTCTAGAAAATGTGAATGTTTGTTCTAGAAAAAGAAATTAGCACATGAATGTTTGTTCTAGAAAATGTGTTCTAATTCTGGGACCAGCAGATAGCTTAATGGTTACATTGCTGAACTTCCATGTAGCTGACCATGGTTTGTGCCCCAGGCCCAGTGGCTTAAAAACTCACACCAGGCGCGTGTGTGTTTATGTCCAAGAACCCAAGAAGAGAATGAAGGAGAAGGAATTAAGGTGTGACCATCCCCACCGGAGGGTGATTTCTCACTTTCTGTCTCTCTGTCTCCGGGGGTACAGTTACCCTATAGCAAAAAACTCTCTCAAAAAAAAAAAAAAAAAGAAGAAAGAAAGAAAGAAGAAAAGAGAAAATGTGAGGAAATTCTACTCTTCTGAAAATTTTCCCGGGAGTGCATGTACCTGCAGAGGGACAGAAGCAGAGGGAAAGGAAAAAGCACCCACTATGGGAAATGCTTTTCTGCAATCCCTTCTCTTTCATCTCTCCCTCCTTTTGAGATCTTGGGCACACACACATACATCCAGAGTGTTTTTCAAGTCACTGGGTCTAGGACTTGAACTGTGCAGTCAGTTGTGTGCAATCCAACCACCTCAACCACCAGACCAGAGGCTGGCCCATAGAGGTGATTCTAGTCTCCACCTTAGCCCCCAAGATTCTAGCTCTGAGCTTGAGTTGCCGCCCCGTGCTCCCGGCCCTCCAGGTATTGCCACCAAACCGTTAGACTTCCCTGGTCTGTAACCTTTCCCGGCAGACCTATGCCGCGGTGCCGAGGTCTGACTGCTCCTGTAGAGCGCCATGACGCTCTACATACAGCTGGGCAGCACCACCGGGCCACTGGTCTTTTGTTTCACAATGGGATAAGTCGGGGTGAGCAGGAAACACCCAGCACAGCCTCTCATGAGTCAAGGGGAGCAGGACCCAAGACGGCAGAGAGTGGCTGGCTGGCAGGTGGCCCAAGAGCCCAGCTGGGCCTGAGAACAGCAGGGAGAGAGGCAGCTCCCACCTGAACAGGCCACGTGAGAACCACAGTCACGGAAGCGTTTCTACTCTCGATGACTTCAACTTCAGATGCGTTTCATCTTCCCACAGCCCACAGAGCTGTCATGCTCTCACGGCATCCGCCCACTCAGAGGGAAAGGTTCTCTGGCAAGACTCAAATGTATCATCTTAATCTTTTCATAATGGGAAAAGGGGTTAAGTGCAGCCCCTTCAGGTCACAGATTTTACATCTGGCCTGGCCGTAGGGCCACGACTGAAGTCCACAAATAATCTCATTTATTTGATCTGCAAAACAGAAAACTAAAAACAAGCAGCAGATGATGTGGGGGGGAGGCCGTCTAAGAGGGAAGGAGGGGAAAAGCAAACTGAGTTACGTGAGGACTGTGGAGCACACTGGAGTCAGTCAGTCAGACCCTCCACCGTGGACCTCCATAGCGTGACCTTAAGCTACAGGGCCTTTGTTTTCTTATCTATGAAGTGAAAATATTATCAATCCTTTCTGTTTTGAAAGAGTAGAGGAAGATAACATGAAGTTATGCATGAAAAGGATTTTGTAAACTGAAAGACACTGTTACTTCATCACTGGTCTTCAGAGAGGAAGTGTACCTTATCATCCCTCAGACAATGCGTTTGCTCGACCGTGCAGGAATTTAGTCGTGTTTGTTAAGTTGTCTAGAGAAAAACAGAATCGGTATCTTTGGTACAATAAAGCAGAGAAGGCATTCAGTAAAAAGCACACTTGACAAGATGATCTACTTCAGAGTTAAAAAAAAAAAAAAACAAGCAGGGAAAAAGAAGGCATGAGAGACCTCATTTATCTGGTCTCTCTTATTTATCTGTTATTTTATAAGACAATGACCCTTGGGAAAATGCATAGGTACTGAATAAATGCGATGATCTTGTATCCTATAAACGACCAATCATGAAGGGACTGCTGAGGAAATCCTCTTGGTTACAAAGTTCACTGGCCTTCTGTCTTTCTCCAAATAGAGCAAGAAGATAAATTCAAAGCAACATCACCAAAAAGTGACAATATCAATTACAGCACAGCTTTGGAATTCAAGTTAAGTGTCCCACAAAACATTCAATGTGGCCTCTGTACTGCAGAAAACTTTGGAGTAGCACAGGGGAACATATTAAAGTGCTTACACTGAACTCCCTGAAAAAAGTAAAGCCCTTTATACTAAAAATCACATTCTAGCGGGATCAGAGGTGGCATGGGGGTTAAGATGCTGGACACTCCCACATGCTGACCAAGGTTCGAGTCCCAGACCTGGTGGCTTGCATTGTCACTTCCCGCCACC
The DNA here is from genome assembly GCF_000334495.1 of Tupaia belangeri chinensis. Taxonomy (NCBI): domain Eukaryota; kingdom Metazoa; phylum Chordata; class Mammalia; order Scandentia; family Tupaiidae; genus Tupaia; species Tupaia belangeri. The sequence continues at coordinate 3,568,649 of NW_006204113.1, forward strand.
ACCCTCTCTGTGTGTCTCTGTCAAATTAAAAATAAATGAATGAATAAAATTAAATAGTTTTTTTTAAAAAAGAAAAAAAATCACATTCTAGCAACTCTCTGGTGTCCAAAATATGGAAACCTTTATCCCTTTGAGCACCAAGAGCTTGTTACATCCATCCATCCATCTATCTATCTATCTATCTACTTATTTATTTTAATTTGACCAGAGAGAGAGAGCGAAAGTGAGAAAGCAAGCAGTCAGATCAGGGACTCGAACTGTGGTCAGCCATGAGGGAGTCCAGCGCCCTTAACTACCGTTCCGCCTTAACCTCCCGTCCCCCCTGCCGGTCCCCAGGCTTGTTTTTTAAAAAAATATTATTGACGGGCTAGCAGATGGCATAAGTGGTTACACTGCTGGACTCCCATGGAGCCAACTGCGGTTCGAGTCCCAGACCTGGCAGCTTAAAACTCACACTGGGCACATGTGCATGTGTGCCCAAGCTCTTGAGAGAAGGGATTGCTTGCAGTATGGCCATCCCCCTTGGGGGGGTGATTTCTTGCTTTCTGTATCTCTGGTGAGTATACGTACCCTATAGCAATAATCTCGCTCTAAAAAAAAATCTATTATTGATAAAAATATTTTAAAATGATCTTCCACAAGTCCAAGTCTTCTCAGAGTCTACTTGAAAGGTACCCATATACACGCGTACCATCCTCTGCTAGGTGTGACTGTGCTCTCGGGTGTCAGGCAGCCGTCCCGTCCATCAGTGATTCCAGACCACTGCATTTCATTCCACCTCCTTCCCCAGCCGCCGCCACCACACATTAGTCATCCGTACCCTTCCTACCTGTTGCCTCGTGTGTACTAAGTTCCACATCTGGGCCTTTAAGGGGCTTCCAATAGGGGAAACCCTCGGACTTTGCGAGGGTCTCCAGCTGCTCTGAAAGCCTGGGGCTGCTTCAAATTCCACTTTCAGCTAAGTGGGGGCCTTTAGCATAAAAGCCATTTCAGACACAACTGTTCTTACCTCCATAACTGTAGAAAGCATCTCTTTCTCTCGTGCCAATGACCGTTCCCAAGATATCTACCTGTTTTATTGGATGCCCGTTGTACAAAAATATACCTAAGATAAAAAACAATAACAGTAAAGCAAACTCTATAAAATGTATCATTACATGTTCTGCTTCACTACATGCTAACTCTGTTGTTTAATGGGGGGGGGGGCAAACATCAGTGGCATTCTCTCTACTGAAATACAGACTTAAAAGTCAGCCCTTGACACATGGTAGGCCCCAGGCAAGTCAAATATCTTTTCTTCAACCGTCAAAGTAGAAAGCTTGGCTTTCTAGAAGCTTGTCACTGGGACCAGTCTTGTGACATGGTGGTTAAGGTGGCTGAATCCCACATGGCCAACAGTGCAGTTCAAGTCCCAGACCCAGCATCTTGAAAAACATGTCAGAGGAAGCCTGCAGGTAGTATGGTGGTTAAGGTGCTGGACTCCCACATAGCTAACCACAGTTCAAATCCTGGATCTGGCGGCTTGCTATCTCACTCTGTCTGTCTCTGGTGAAAATATGTGCCCTACAGCAATTTAAAAAATAATATTAAGTAAAATGAAGAAAAAAGATAAACACATCAAGAGCATGTGGATGTATGCCTAAAATCCCAAGAGGAGAATGGAGGAGAAGGGATGGCAATGTGGTCATTCTCCCCGGAGGGTGCTTTCTCTATCTCCCTCTCTCTCCTTCTGTCTCTCTCCCTCTCTGTCTCTCTCTGGTGAGCACACACTCCCTACAGCAAACAAACAAAGAAAAAGCTTGTACTAGCGCAGAAAAGAGAAAACCAATGTTCCCCAACTAGATTTGGTTCATTTGCTTTCCATTTGTGAAAATGACAAGGACCTCTGTGTAAAATGCTCCCATTTTATGTGTCTGAAAACAGTCATTTTCAGATGGGACCAAACACAGTATTATATTTTGAGCGACTGAAAAAAGGAGAGAGGGGGAAGCCAAGAGAAAGGTGTCTCTTTCCTGTTTTTTTTTTTTTTTTAAGTAAATGCTTGTCTAAGAAACCAATGATCATTTCTATGAACTGGCGATGGCATTAAAAAAAAAACAAAGATGGTCAGTAGGTTACAAAACGCTACCTTTTGGAGCCAGCAGATCACAACTCGAAACTTCTCTTTTTAAAATTGTCAAAAGATAGAGTACCGATGTCATCAGGGGGGAAACCTACAGGGATCCTGCCCACAGACACCCACACCTTTTCTGACTGGAGGACAGGACACAGACAGCCTGAGGGAAGCAGTAAGCCCCTGATTCTCACTAGTGGGCCCAGGGCTTCTGGACCTCAATCTCTTTCCCTGAGCTCCCTGTTTCAGCTTTCACCACTTAAACTGTGTTCCTATCACCTGCAATCAAAAAGTCCTAACATCCTCTCCAGCCTCTTCTCCCCCAGCAATTGCTGAATTCTTTACTTTCAGGAAAAGGTTCTAAGTTTTGTTGTTTGCTTTGTTTTTAATTACCAGAGGGCACAGCATACTTGAAGAGAGGAAGCAAGCCCTCCTTTTTTGGAGAGGTTTTTGCTATAGGGCGCATGCGCTCGCCAGAAAAATAGAGAGAGAGAGAGAGAGAGAGAGAGACAGACAGACAGACAGAAAGCAAGAAATCACACCCAGGGGGGATGGACACGCCACAATCTCTTCTCCTCCATTCTCCTCTCGGGATCTTGGGCACTCACGCACATGTGCTGGGCCTGAGTTTAAGCCACTGGGTCTGGGAGTCGAACAGCAATCAGCTACATGGGAGTCCAGCAACATAGCCATCACGCTAACTGCTGGTCCCAGCAAGCCCTCCTAATGGGGCTTTGTCATGCCACAATCTCCATTTCCCCATCCCATCAGGATATGGGGCATGCAGGTAAGGTTCTCAAGCCTCCTCCCAGCTGGGACTCTAACCAAAGTAGGCCGTGTAGGATCTGGCCTTCTACACACAGCACTTTACCATTGTACTCTGGGGCTGGCCTAAGGTTAAAAACTTTTACATGCTGATCTTCTTTTTAAATAAATATAAGAACTGCCAATAAAGAAGCAGTGATCACTATAGACATCTGGCCACCTCTTTTCCTCACCACCAAGAACTTCTGCTCCCCACATCCATGGGGTACCTGCTGTCTGAACCTCGACATCCCGCAAGACCCTCAGACTGGACTTTACTGGCTTTCATTTCCCTTGCAGATAAAGGTACTGGGGATGAGCTACTCAGGGCAGAGCTCTAAATCTGGACAAGGAGCCTCTGAGCTTCAGTCTGCCCAAGAGACCAGGACGATAAGATGTGGTTGGAAGATATAGAAGCTGGTGAACATAGCCAAAAGCAGGACCCTGTCCCTGCACAGAGGCATGCTTCTTCTTCTTCTTTTTTAAAAAGAATTATTTATTTAATTAATTCCATTTGTTATTATTATTTTCAAATTTGACCAGAGAGAGAGAGGGAAAGGGAAAGTGAGAAAGCAAGCTGCCAGGTCGGGACTTGAACTGTGGTTGGCCTTGTGGGAATCCAGTGCTTTTTACCAACCACACCGCTTGCTGGTCCCCACAGAGGCATACTCTAAAGATGACTTGGCGGATTGGAGACCATCCTCAGGGCAACCTCGGGAGCTATAGGGTGAAATGGCAGAGCTGTACGAGAGAATTAGCCCATGCAGGATCACTTAGACTGAGTGGGGACAAGGTGGCTCCACAACACATACAATGGTAAGTCTCTGAAGATGGAAATGACCTGGATTACAGGTGCTCTGCCTGGGTTAAAGTTTACGGAAAAGTATTGAGACTGGTCTCATGACACCAGCCACAAAGTCCTCCAGTCACCTGTGATGGGGCTGGTCATCTGACGGTACAAATACTCTATCTGGCAACACTAATATAAACCTGAAGGTGGGCTGGTGGACGGCGTGGTGGTTAAAGGAGCTGGATTCCCACATGGTTCAAGTCCTGGACCTGGTGGCTTGCTTTCTCCCTCTCCCTTTTTCTCTCTCTGTCTCTCCCTGATCAAATTTAAAAAAAGAAAAAAATGGAATTAAATAAATAAACATGTGTGTGTATATACATACATATATACACACACATGTGTAAATATATATTTATATGCATATATTTATATATATGTGTATATATAAATATATGTGTGTATATGTATGTATATATATAAATATATGTGTGTGCATATATATATATGTGTGTATATATATAAATATATGTGTGTGTGTATATGTGTGTGTGTGTATATATAAATATAAAT
>NW_006204113.1:3573054-3575881 GCF_000334495.1 Tupaia belangeri chinensis
TATATATATATAAATATATGTGTGTGTATATATATATATATATATAAATAAACCTGAAGAAGTCTTCCCGTGAAGTCACAGTAGACTTTCTCAACAAAGGAAAGAAATGTAAGCCCAGTGGACTTCATCTCATGAACTGACAACAGCTTACACAAAGACATAGTTGCTCAAAGGTGCAAAACAATCCTTCCAATCCCAAATGACTGATGAAGGAACATGTTAAAACATCACAGAATGGGGCCAGCAGGTGGTATGGAGGTTATGGCACTGGACTCCCACATGGCCAACAGTGGTTTGAGTCTCAGACCCGGTGGCTTGAAAATCATGCCAGCCATATGTGTGTACATGCCCAAAAATCCTAGAAGTAGAGGAGAAGGGATTGTGGCATGGACATCTCTCCCCTACCCCCTGGGGGGTGATTTTTCACTTTCCCTCTTACTGTCTCTGTCTCTTTCTTGTAAGCAGACATGTCCTATGGCAAAAACCTTTAAAAAATATACAGAACAATGAAGAACAACTTCAGAAAGTAACAAATGGTTTGAATAGAATAACTCAGAGGAAATGGATTGAGGAAGAAATACACTAGGTTGAAAATATAGAAGAAACTTTTCAAGGTGTATGGAAACATGAACTATGCCTATCAGTGAATATGCAACCTCTATAGAAGATGGATGGAGACATGGAAAAAGGAATTAGAGAAGCCACTTCCTTCTACCAAAATCAGATCACCTTTATGAGAAGAGAGCTCAAGGAAGCAGAATGGCCTCTCTGACAACTGAGAGGAAGCTTGACAAGCTAAGAAAACGATCACATCGAATACTACGGAATGTTGAGTTCATGTCTCAGCCTTCCCAAGTGGTTCTTTTGCTCCTGCTGTTCCACACACAGCCCACCATGGCCCAGAAGTGCCAAGGAGACACCCCCACCCCCAACCCCACCCCAAGGTCATCAAGGCTCAGAGATCCAGGCAACAGTCAGGTATTGTTTTTTGTTTATTTCTTTTCTTTTCTTTTCTTTTAATTGCTAGAAGGCACATGTACTCACTAGAGAAAGAGAGAGAGACCAAGAGGGAAAAAGCACTCCCAATGGGGCGTGGTCACGCTGCAATCCCTTCTCCATTTCTCCATCCTGTCAGGACTTTGGGCACACTTGTACAGGTGCCTGGCATGTTTTTTGAGCTGCCAGGTCTAGGACTTGACCTGCACAGTCAGCCTGGTGAGATCAGTTCCTTTAATCACTAGATCACGGGGACTAGCCAACAAAGTTTCCTTTTTTTAAAAAAGGTTTCACTCATATATGTATACACATTTCAAGCCTGCATGTCTGGAACTCGAACCACAGTCGGCCATGTGGGAGTCCGGTGTCTTAACCACTACGCCATCTGCTGACTCCAAGGTTTCCTTTTTATCTTTTTTTAAACATTTGTTTATTTTTGGGACCAGCAGTTAATGTAATGGCTATGTCGCTGGACTCCCATGTAGTTGACCACGGTTTGAGACACGGACCCGGTGGCTTAAACTCACACTGGGCGCGTGTGCATGCGTGCCCAAGATCCTGAGAGAAGAAGAATGAAGGAGAAGGGATTGCGGCGTGACCATCCCCCCTGGGGGGTGATTTTTTGCTGTCTCTCTGTCTGTCTGGCGAGTGCACGCGCCCTGTAGCAAAAACCTCTTTTAAAAAAAAAAAATTTGTTTATTTTTAAGAGAGAAGTTTTCTATAGGGCACATGCACTTGCCAGAGAGACAGAAATAGACCTCCGAGACAGAATGAGAAATCACCTCCCTATGTGGGATGGCAATCCCTTCTCCTCCATTTTCCTCTTAGAATCTTGGGGGGACACACACATGCTTCCAGTGTGAGTTTCAAGTCACCGGGACTTGAACCTCAACTACGTGGGAGTCCAGCAACGTAATTGTTACACCATCTGCTGGTCCTGGTTTTCTTGTTAAAAAACCTCTGAAGCATCCTTACCAGTGATAGAGCAAATATCATCAGTATCTGTTTTCATCAGTTTTTTTCTTTTTTAGTTGGAGGATGTATTTACTTGTCAGAGACAGAGAGGAAGAAAGAGAAAGCACCCCAAATTGGAGCATGGTCAAGCTGCAACTCCTTCACCTCTATTTCCCCCTCCTTTCAGGATTCTGGGCACACACATACAAACACCCCATGTGTTTCTCAAGCTTCCAGATCCAGCACTTGCAAGGATGACCCAGTAAAATCCGGTTCCCTAAGCCATCAAGTCACAGAACTAGTCCTCACAGGTTTATTTTGAAATGCATTATAAAGTCCTTTGACCACAGGGAATTAATCCCCTAGCATGTCTCCGATACTTGTTCACCCACGGATCTTTAAGCCAGGCTGGCATTTGGTGTGAATCAATTTCTTCCTGTGGAGATGAGTTATGAAGAATACCAGATTGTTCTCAGAAACGGAAAACTGTAGGAGAGGCTGGCTGCCTTCCAAGGAAAAAAACAGACCAGTTTCAACAATAACTAGGAAATAAAGGTACGGTGAAAAATGTGTATAAAAGGCGTTAGTGTAAGGTCATCCAAACTATTTGTACACATAACTGGAAACCCACAAAACTGCGTTTCCTTAAAACAGTGAATCTTTGAAATCCATGACTACTTCTGACTCATAACCCGCTATTCCCTGGGAAGCTTCACTCAAAATAGCAAACTCCTCAGATAGCACAGTTAGCATCTGAAGACCCACCCGTACTATGAGAATTATGTAAACCTTGCCCAACGATAGTTGTGGCATCTTTAGGTTGGATAAGTTTATTTCTGGTAACCATTAGGACAATGAAAAAAAAAATTTTTTTTTT
>NW_006204113.1:3577314-3586418 GCF_000334495.1 Tupaia belangeri chinensis
TATATATATATAAATATATGTGTGTGTATATATATATATATATATAAATAAACCTGAAGAAGTCTTCCCGTGAAGTCACAGTAGACTTTCTCAACAAAGGAAAGAAATGTAAGCCCAGTGGACTTCATCTCATGAACTGACAACAGCTTACACAAAGACATAGTTGCTCAAAGGTGCAAAACAATCCTTCCAATCCCAAATGACTGATGAAGGAACATGTTAAAACATCACAGAATGGGGCCAGCAGGTGGTATGGAGGTTATGGCACTGGACTCCCACATGGCCAACAGTGGTTTGAGTCTCAGACCCGGTGGCTTGAAAATCATGCCAGCCATATGTGTGTACATGCCCAAAAATCCTAGAAGTAGAGGAGAAGGGATTGTGGCATGGACATCTCTCCCCTACCCCCTGGGGGGTGATTTTTCACTTTCCCTCTTACTGTCTCTGTCTCTTTCTTGTAAGCAGACATGTCCTATGGCAAAAACCTTTAAAAAATATACAGAACAATGAAGAACAACTTCAGAAAGTAACAAATGGTTTGAATAGAATAACTCAGAGGAAATGGATTGAGGAAGAAATACACTAGGTTGAAAATATAGAAGAAACTTTTCAAGGTGTATGGAAACATGAACTATGCCTATCAGTGAATATGCAACCTCTATAGAAGATGGATGGAGACATGGAAAAAGGAATTAGAGAAGCCACTTCCTTCTACCAAAATCAGATCACCTTTATGAGAAGAGAGCTCAAGGAAGCAGAATGGCCTCTCTGACAACTGAGAGGAAGCTTGACAAGCTAAGAAAACGATCACATCGAATACTACGGAATGTTGAGTTCATGTCTCAGCCTTCCCAAGTGGTTCTTTTGCTCCTGCTGTTCCACACACAGCCCACCATGGCCCAGAAGTGCCAAGGAGACACCCCCACCCCCAACCCCACCCCAAGGTCATCAAGGCTCAGAGATCCAGGCAACAGTCAGGTATTGTTTTTTGTTTATTTCTTTTCTTTTCTTTTCTTTTAATTGCTAGAAGGCACATGTACTCACTAGAGAAAGAGAGAGAGACCAAGAGGGAAAAAGCACTCCCAATGGGGCGTGGTCACGCTGCAATCCCTTCTCCATTTCTCCATCCTGTCAGGACTTTGGGCACACTTGTACAGGTGCCTGGCATGTTTTTTGAGCTGCCAGGTCTAGGACTTGACCTGCACAGTCAGCCTGGTGAGATCAGTTCCTTTAATCACTAGATCACGGGGACTAGCCAACAAAGTTTCCTTTTTTTAAAAAAGGTTTCACTCATATATGTATACACATTTCAAGCCTGCATGTCTGGAACTCGAACCACAGTCGGCCATGTGGGAGTCCGGTGTCTTAACCACTACGCCATCTGCTGACTCCAAGGTTTCCTTTTTATCTTTTTTTAAACATTTGTTTATTTTTGGGACCAGCAGTTAATGTAATGGCTATGTTGCTGGACTCCCCCCATGTAGTTGACCACGGTTTGAGACACGGACCCGGTGGCTTAAACTCACACTGGGCGCGTGTGCATGCGTGCCCAAGATCCTGAGAGAAGAAGAATGAAGGAGAAGGGATTGCGGCGTGACCATCCCCCCTGGGGGGTGATTTTTTGCTGTCTCTCTGTCTGTCTGGCGAGTGCACGCGCCCTGTAGCAAAAACCTCTTTTAAAAAAAAAAAATTTGTTTATTTTTAAGAGAGAAGTTTTCTATAGGGCACATGCACTTGCCAGAGAGACAGAAATAGACCTCCGAGACAGAATGAGAAATCACCTCCCTATGTGGGATGGCAATCCCTTCTCCTCCATTTTCCTCTTAGAATCTTGGGGGGACACACACATGCTTCCAGTGTGAGTTTCAAGTCACCGGGACTTGAACCTCAACTACGTGGGAGTCCAGCAACGTAATTGTTACACCATCTGCTGGTCCTGGTTTTCTTGTTAAAAAACCTCTGAAGCATCCTTACCAGTGATAGAGCAAATATCATCAGTATCTGTTTTCATCAGTTTTTTTCTTTTTTAGTTGGAGGATGTATTTACTTGTCAGAGACAGAGAGGAAGAAAGAGAAAGCACCCCAAATTGGAGCATGGTCAAGCTGCAACTCCTTCACCTCTATTTCCCCCTCCTTTCAGGATTCTGGGCACACACATACAAACACCCCATGTGTTTCTCAAGCTTCCAGATCCAGCACTTGCAAGGATGACCCAGTAAAATCCGGTTCCCTAAGCCATCAAGTCACAGAACTAGTCCTCACAGGTTTATTTTGAAATGCATTATAAAGTCCTTTGACCACAGGGAATTAATCCCCTAGCATGTCTCCGATACTTGTTCACCCACGGATCTTTAAGCCAGGCTGGCATTTGGTGTGAATCAATTTCTTCCTGTGGAGATGAGTTATGAAGAATACCAGATTGTTCTCAGAAACGGAAAACTGTAGGAGAGGCTGGCTGCCTTCCAAGGAAAAAAACAGACCAGTTTCAACAATAACTAGGAAATAAAGGTACGGTGAAAAATGTGTATAAAAGGCGTTAGTGTAAGGTCATCCAAACTATTTGTACACATAACTGGAAACCCACAAAACTGCGTTTCCTTAAAACAGTGAATCTTTGAAATCCATGACTACTTCTGACTCATAACCCGCTATTCCCTGGGAAGCTTCACTCAAAATAGCAAACTCCTCAGATAGCACAGTTAGCATCTGAAGACCCACCCGTACTATGAGAATTATGTAAACCTTGCCCAACGATAGTTGTGGCATCTTTAGGTTGGATAAGTTTATTTCTGGTAACCATTAGGACAATGAAAAAAAAAATTTTTTTTTTGAGAGGTTTTTGCTATGAGGTGCATGCACTTGCCAGAAAAAGAGAGACAGAGAGACAGAAGGCAAGAAATCATCCCCCAGGGGGGATGGCCACACCACAATCCCTTCTCCTGCATTCTCCTCTCAGGATCTTGGGCACGCACGCACATGCGCCTGGTGTGAGTTTAAGCCACCGGGTCCGGGACTCAAACCGCGGTTGACTACATGAGAGTCCAGCGACATAGCCATTACACTAACTGCTGGTCCCAAAAAAATACTGTTTAAGATGTACACGTCTGGTGCTATGCTGCTTCAGTTGCTACCTCTTGAGGGCCTACCACATGCTAGGTACTGTTCTAAGCCCTAGGATTACATAGGTGAGCAAGACGGATGAGTCCTTCCTTCTGGGAGTTTATATTATTTTGATGCTGATCAATTCAAACAAAACAAACACCCACAAGAAAACTAGGCATGGTTAATTCCTCTTTTTTTACAGGGATAAAACCTGAGCTTTACGGAAGGTAAGGCATACATCCGGCTCAGGTAGGTGGCACAGTGAGCAGAGGAACCAGGCTGGGAATACCTGGTCTGGTGTGATCTTTCCACCAAGAGCAGGTTCAAAGGAAAACTGACCATTTTTAAATAGGAAAGATTGAAAATGCAGTTAAAAAAATGTTCCTCAGTATAAAAATTCTTTCCCAAACACTTATTTTGTTTTTTAAAAAGTAGGCAGTTTTGGAGGCCAGCAGGTGGCATGGTGGTTAAGGGTGCTGGACTCACACATATCTGACTGCGGTTCAAGTCCCGGACCTGGTGGCTTGCTTTCGCACTTTCTCTCTCTCTTGCTCTGTCCCTCTCTGGTCAAATTTAAACAAACAAATAAATGGATAAATAAATAAAGTTAAATAAAATCATTCTTAAAAAAAAAAGTAGATGGTTTTACCTAGCATAGAAATGAACTCATGTGAGGATTCAGGGCAGGTCACTTTCAAAGCCTGCATCAGAGAAAGCTCTCCTGAAAGCCCCAATCCCCACTTGATGCAGATTTGGGGGTGTAAATGCGGCAGGGAACATCCATCAGGTTGGCCACATACCTGGCACCTGCTGGGACTCCTTCAAATCCAGGATATCTCTGATGTAGAGTTTTGCAAAGGCTAGAAACACAGGGTCCATGCCCCACAGAAGTGAGGGGGTCTCCTCTTCACACCGGCTGGACTCAGACTGCACGGTTGAGCAGCTACCTCCAGCTAACCCTGAAAGAGTCTGCATCATTGAGTCAATGATCTAGGGAGACAAAAATCAGGATGCAAGGCATTTAATGTGGGAGAAAGTGGTATGGCCCTGAAGCTGCCCCCAGATGGGCATCTATAACTCTGGGAGGGGTAAACCCATGGGTCTTGGTGTGGAAAGAGGCATTCCCTGTGTGAGAGCCCCTGAGTTCCACATGGCTCTCACTGCTCTTTCCCCACAGTACCAACTTCCGAAAGGCCAAACATCAACTTTTCATCTTGGGGAGTTAGGTCTCAGGCGTACCCTGAAACCGGCTCAGATGGGTGGGGTTCGGGAGAAAAAAATCAAAGCCCGGGCTATGCACGTGTTGGGCCAGTGGGTGGGGCTGATAGTTGCTGTGGCTCACCACCTTCTGCGTTTCCGGACAAGCCAAAAAAAAGGAGGAAAAAGGAAACCAAAAATGGATGTCCACAACTCCTCCCCCCGCCCCCCCGCCGCCGCCCGCAGCTCACAGGAGCACCGAGGCCTAGCCCTCTTTAGCGATCCCAGCCGAGGGCGGCGACCGCTCCACCCCGCGCAGAAGCAGTGGGCAGAGGTTGCCTCATTTCCTTCCTGCACTCGGCGCCTCACCACAGCCCCGCCCCGGGCACGGCCCCGCCCCGAACGTGGCCCCGCCCACCGCCGTAGTCCCGCGCCTCGCCGTAGCCCCGCCCTTCGCCGTAGCCTCGCCCTTCGCCGCGCCCAGCTCCTCGCCACAATCCCAACCCCATCCTACCCACGACTCCATCCCACCTAGCCGAGGCCCAGCCCAGTTCACCTTCTGCAGCGTCTCTGCCCCGTACTCCTCCCTGGGGCTGCCGGCCGCGTTGCGTTCTTACCTCCTCCTCCAGAATTCAAGCCCTTTACTCGGTGGGATCCGGCTGGAACGCCTGCCAAATCGTGGAGGCCTTAGAGTCCACCCAAAATTCCTGCTCCCAAACCCGGTGCTTCATATCACTTTTTCTCACCCCCGGTGCGTCCTGCCGCTGTTGGGTACCAAGAACCAAGACCTTCAAGAGGCTGGGACAAGATCAGACTTTTTTTTAAAATGAACTATTAAACGAACAAAAAAATAATAACGAAAAAGGCAAAGCCAAAAGCAGGATTGCATTATGGCATTATTTTACATGTTTATTTACATTTGAAAGATGAGCTACTGACACGCTGGCTTTAGGACTCTATGGTCACTCGGACTCTATGGTCACTCGATGGGAATTGACAGTATCTAAGTTTGTACCCAGAGTGAATGCGAGGTCTTGACTGCTGGTGACTGGCCCTGCAACATCGTGGCAATGCATTTTGTCTCCTTTTCTCTTATTTTATCTGTAATCTGGAATGTTGTACAGTTATGAACTTTAAAAAGTTGTATTTTGGTGAATCATGGCGGTCAAGATGCTGTTTTGTCCTTGTCAGTTTTAGTTTAAAGTGAGCAAAGGTAGCCAAAGTCCATTCTCATAAATAAATATATCATGACATTACTCGAGTTGGCAAGAGTGCTTCCTAATTGACAGGAACTCTGTACAGGGCTGGAGGAGCACACTCACCCTGGCAGAAGGTTCCAGAGGGAGGCTGGTGGTGGCCAAAGAGGTAATTGCTAAACTATTTATCAGAGAAGAAACTTTAAGCTGCTGGAACGGAAAATGTGTGTCATTAGAACCATGGCATTTAATTACCTCTCTGGCCACTGAAGAAGCTAAAAAACAGTCCTTGGTAAAGTACAGCATTGCCATGAGCCAGCCCGTGGTTTGACGGCTGGATTCCACATGAGGGACAGCTTGGGCTCTCAAGTCTTAGACCCTCGTGTGTGTGTGTGTGTGTGTGTGTGTGTGTGTGTGTGTGTACAGGCGCGCGCGCGTGAACGTGCCCAAAATCCTGAGAAGAGAATGGAGGACAGGGATTATTACAAGGCAATTCCCCCTACAGAATGTTTTCTCTCTTTCTCTCTGTGGGAAAAATAGAAAAAAAGAAAAGAAAGGTACAACATTGCCCAGATCCCACTGCAATGGACAGTTGGGCCTGTAAAGTTGAGGGTTTCATTAAGAGAAGACACCCTCTAGGGTGGGAGGGAGGAAGGCTCTTAAGAAAATGCACCCAGTTGGGTGAGCGTTTCCAGCTGACCTGTCAGATGGGACAGACAGGTTGGGCAACATTTTCCTGACTGTACCCACTTGCTCCAGGGTGGGACCCAAGAAGAAAATCATTATTGGGTGTATTCAGAGCTTGAGATGATTTCAAGAATGACTCTCATGGCCACTCTGGGATGGAGTGCTGGAGATAAGAGCCCTTGGGGACTCCAAGCTTAGGGCCAGCCTCGAGGAGCGCCACACTTAGGTGGCAGAAGCAGACCACACTGCCCCCCTACAATCATCTTGTGCGACTAAAGGAAAGACTCCTTGGAGGCTTGGGGTGCTTCTTTTGATCTGAAGCTCCAAACGTGAAGGAGTATTTTGTAACTAAAACGTCAGGTGAAATGTGGAACAGAATTTCCAGGCTGCAGAAGCTACTAACAGAATTCAAGAGGATCCTCTTCACTTCAGGTTCCCAGTTTTCCAAGCCACTGCTTAGACACACGTGAAGGGACTCCTGAAATCCTCAACATTGCCCAGTGCTTCCACTTGGGATCCACAACACTACTAACGCTTAATACTAGGAACACCTTCTCAGGGCTTCTCAGTAAGAAATAACTTGATATTTCAGGCATTTTTGACAGAATAGACAATCTTTTCTAGAAAGTTCAGATTTTAGCAAATTCTTCTGGAACTTTAGGAAGTTAAACTGCATATTGTATGTTAGATTTGATTTGGGAGCAGTGGCGAAGTCAGAGTCGGCAAAGGTGAAAATACCAGAGTCAGGCTTTAGGGTTTAATAAAACCAGCATAACTTATTCTGTGCTCTTGGGTGAGGTCCCTCGGCCTCAGCCTGGTCAGAGGCCCAGGGAGTCACACCCAGGGTGGGTGCTGCTCATTCTTAAAGGGCCGTTGTCCAATAGGTGGTCACCATGGGTCCTTGTCTGGCCAATGAAGTTTGCTGTTTCTGTTCAACTTTGGCAGGCGCGCCAAATGCTGAAGGGCAGGAAAGTCCGTTGGTGATGGCGGGCCAGGTGTGGACAACAGGGAAGTTCCTGCTAGCGGCGATGTTTCCGCCATGTTTCTTTTCCCTTCCCCCAGACCTTACATTGTATGACTCAAAACTCAAACTCTCTTGCTTTAACCAGTTTTTACATTTTTCCAGATAAAAAGTTTGTCCACTTGCAAGTTGGGTTAGATTTTTCTGTCCAAAGTTTACAGTTGACAAAGAGTCTTTCCTTGACCAATTCTAATCAGGTTCCTTTGAGCCCTCTTCTGAAGTAGGCCTCATCTTTGGCCTATAAAGGCTTGAACAAACACATGCTTTCTTTTCTTTCTTTTCTTTCTTTCTTTCTTTCTTTTTTTAGGTTTTTACTGTAGGGCATGTGTGCTCACCAGAGACACAGAGAGAGGGAAACTGAGAAATCAACCCCAGGGGAATTGATGGCCATGGCAAAATCATTTCTTTATTTTTAAAAAGAGAATTATTTTATTTTAACTTTATTTATTATTATTTTTACTTTCCAGTTTGATCAGACAGACAGAGAGAGAGAGGGAAAGTGAGAAAGCAAGCCACCAGATTCAGGACTTGAACCCTGGTTGGCCATGTGGGAGTCCAGCGCCTTTAACCACCACGCCACTACCGGCTCCAATGGCATAATCATTTCTCCCCCATTGTCCTCTCAGAATTTTGGGCACATATACACATGTGCCCAGCATGAGTTTCCAGCCAGATCTGGGATTTGAACTGTCGTCTGCCATGTGGAAGTCCACCACCTTAATACACCACCTGCTGGCCCCCACTAACATAATTTCTTATAACTCAAGGCCAAACCCTAGGGAAACCCAGCCACCATCAAAGTGCCTACCTGGGGCTTAAAGGCTGCCAAAGCATTTACTGTTTGTTCCCGCCAACACCGGAAGGTCAGGCCTCTGTCTCCTGCTCGGAGAGAAGGTGGGAGCCTGGCTTCAATAAGCACCAGTTAGCAAACCTGAGTTTCACATGCCTGCCCACTCTTTATCATTTTTCTCTTCCCCGACTCTGCTCAAGCCCCTGCCATTGCCCTTCCCTGACGCCCTCATTTTCGCTTCAAAATGCCCAGTTACCTCTCTACAAATCTGAGCAGAGCTCAGCTCTTTCCTTTCGGGGTAGCAGTCACTGAATAAAATCTGTTTCCACTGCTTTAGCTACTGTCCAACTGTGTTTCTCCTTGACAGAACGAGGACGACTGACCAACAGTCTTATTATGTTAATGTCATAGCCCTGGGGAACAGCCTCAGTTACTCAGCACACCTTGAACTCTGTGTGCTCTGGCACTGGGCTGTGCGGGAGCACTAATTACTTCACTGGAGTGAAAAGAGTGATGTGTGTAATACATTAAACGACAAATCGAGAAGCTAAACTGTAATTAAATACAGACTATAGCCTGGGTAATAACAACCACATGAGTGACAGCAGGTCTCTGGAGGGGCTTCATTAAGTGAGATAATATATGTAACTGACCACTGGAACAAGGTAAGCAATCAATACATATAACCATTGTTTTATTCACTGTGGAGGTAGGATTTAAACTGGGTTTTGAGACTTTGGAGGAACTAGTTGTTCCCTCATTCATTCATGAAGCATTTTTAAGAAATTTTGCTAGAGGGCACATACACTCACCAGGGAGAGGGGGAGAGAGAGAGAGGACTCTTTGGGTAAATGGCCACGCCATAATCTTTTCTTTGCCATCCTCTTCTTGGGATTTTGGGCATGCATACACGAACTCAGTGTGTTTTCCAAGCCAGTGGGTCCAGGACTTGAACTGCAAGTCTGCGATGAGGGATCCAGCTGCCTTAACTACCAGGAGACCCCAGCTGGCCCCATGAAGCTTTTGTCTGTCTGTCTGTCTGTCTTTCCCTCCCTCCCTCCCTCTCCTCCTCCTTCCCTTCCTCTCCTCCTCCTTCCCTCCCTCCCTCTCC
>NW_006204113.1:3586542-3593525 GCF_000334495.1 Tupaia belangeri chinensis
TCTTTCTTTCTTTCTTTCTTTCTTTCTTTCTTTCTTTCTTTCTTTCTTTCTTTGCCATAGGACATATATGAGAGAGAGAAAGAAAGAGAAGAGAGAAATCACCCCCTGGGGGGATGGCCACACTGAAATCCCTCCTCCTCTAGTTTTCTCTTGGGATTGTGGGTGCATGTGCATGCACACTTCACTGTAATTTTCTCTCTCTTTTTTTAAGGCTTTTGCCATAGAGCATGTGCTTGTTGGAGAGACAGTGGGAGAGAAAGGGAGAAATCATTCCCCCCTCCCCCAGGGGGGATGGCCACACTGCAATCCTTTCTCCTACATTCTCCTTCTGGGATTTTGGGCACCCACCCAAACACACCTGGTGTGGTTTTTCAAACTGCGGGGTCTGGGACTCAAGTTGCAGTCAGCCATGTTGGCTCCAGTGCCTTAACCTCCACGCCACCTGCTGGCCCAAAGTATATTTTTAAAGCACTTGTCAAATACTTTATTAGACAATGGGGATAAGAAAGAGCCAAGACAAATGGGGCTCCAGCTCTCATGCAGCTTCCATTCTGTTCAAGGGGAAGGAGAGGGACAAGAAGAAAAGTAAATGAATAACGTAAGTCCAGATCGTTCTCAGTGCTCTGAAGGAAAGCAAATGTGTGTTATGATTGCTTATAAATGAGTGTGGGATCTACAGTACGTAGATTGACCTTCTTTGGATGAGATGAAGTGACACTGGGAGGAGTCAGCCCTGCAGTGCTGAGGGGAGTGCAGTCCAGGCAGCTGGTGCTTCCCTGTGCGAGGAGTAAGAGAGCTTGGGAGAGTGGCTGCCACCGAAGCTCGGGGAGAAGGACCACATAGGCCATGAGAGGCTGGGATTTACACTCAGTCTCCCCAGATGTAAAGAGACAGATGATCCCTCCATGAGAGGGAGCAGGGCAAAGGCACCAGATGAGCAAGTCATGTTTGTGAGCAAGTAGACCCGGCTGCCAGGGCGGACAGGGCAGCTGTAGGAGAAGGTGACTGGAGACCTTGACGGTAGCTAGATTCTGTTTTTATTCCCTGTAAACAATTGGGGTGTTGCTGATTCATGATCAGAGAATGACTTAGTGAATTAGAAAATCACAGGGATACTTACCACATGGAACATAATAATAGTAGTGAGAACAAAAATATGCAAGAAGAGTTCTTTACTCACTTGATTAAATCTGTCCTAAAAATGGTCTTAGGGATATTTACCAATTGATGGTAAAGAAACTAGAACAAGTAAATATTGCCGGGCTTATCGCAGCTTTGCTTATGTCACTTGTCCTCCTGCCCCCTTAACGACCTTGCTCAATCCCTAGTGATCTCTCACTCTCTCTCTCTCTGGCTCTCTCTGCTCCCCTGCTCTCTTTAAGTGTTGGGACCAGCAGTTGGTGGAATGGCTATGTTGCTGGACTCCCACGTAGTCCACAGTCGTGGTTTGAGAACCGGACCCGGTGGCTTAAATTCACGCTGGGCACGTGTGCATGTGTGCCCAAGATCCTGAAAGAAGAATGGAGGAGAAGGGATTGTGGCATGGCCATCCCCCCTGGGGGGTGATTTCTCGCTTTCTGTCTCTCTGTCTTTCTCTGTCTTTCTGGTGGGCGCATGCACCCTATAGCAAAAACGTCTCCAAGAAAAAAAAAGTGTCATTCAGGGTTAATAAAGCAGCCTCTCTGAGGAGCCCTAGCCCTTGAAGTACTGCCCTGTGGTTCACTCTTTGGCTATCCTTCGAAGCTAAGCTCTGGGCTGGCTCTGTGGCCTGGTGGTTAAGACAGCCAGATCCTACATGGCCAACTGTATGGTTTGAGTCATTGGGTGTGTTTGCATGTTCCAAATCTGGATAGAATATAGAAACAGAGAAGGGATTACAATGTGACCATGCCCAGTTGTGGGTGCTTTGTCCCTCTCTGTCTCTTTATCAAGTGCAGATGCTCTCTAGCAAAAAAAAAAAAAAAAAAAAGGAAGAAGAAGAAAGAGAAAAGTTAAAAAGCTAAACTCCTTAGAAGAGTCCTAAGCATTCGCTATGCATACTTCCTTATGGTGGGTCTCTAATTCAACCAACTGTCATACTGTCATTTGGCTCACCTTATCTTCAACCATCTCCACCCCAGCCACCCACTCTCCTGAACCTGCTCTCCTAAGGCCAATGAGCCCATCCATATTCTCAAATACAATGGCTGCCTCCCTTTCCTCATCATTCTTTATCTTTTTCTCTGCCTAGCGCTTGATCTTCTCTACCCCACCTTGGTTTCCTAATGTCATCCTTCCGGTTTCTCTCAACCCCTGTCTGTTCCTTCTCAGTGTCAACCTCTGCTGTTCATCTCTTCCATGTTGATGTTCTCCAGGGCTCAGTCTCCTGCCTACTTCCCTTCTGACCTACGTACTTTCTGACTAGCCTCATCCAAACTTAAGACCCCCAACTGAACCAATCTCTAGCGACTCTCAACCCTTCACGCCTAGTCTAGAACTCTCTCCTGAGTGCCACATCTGAACTTCCAACTGGACCTCTCCTTCGCGCCTCAAACTCAACCTCTTCCCAGGCAGTTCTGTCCCTCGCTTCCCTGTCAGGATGCGTGTCGCCATCACCCAGCAATGACCTGAGTCAGGAAACTGGAAGGTTTCAAGGACACCTCCCTCTTTTCTACCCTGAGATGCAATTAGTCATGGAGACCTGTCAGTTCTGCTTCCTAAACAGGTTTTCTTAACTTAGTCTCTCCTCCCTGTCCTGGTCCACAGCCTCAGTCCGGGTTTCAGCATTTGCTGCCTGGATTACTGACTCTTTCAACTTGTTCTTCTGTTGCTAGCCCGGCTCCCTCCAGTTCATCATCTGTGTGGCTGCCAGGATGGGCCTTTTAAAATGCAGATTAGACACTGTTACTCTCTTGTCTAAAGTATTTCAATGGCTTTACATAGTCTGCAGAATAAACTTCAAATTCCTTTGCATTTCATAACAGGACCTACCCCTCCAGGCCCATCTCCCACCAACTCCTCAGAGCTAGCCTACACTCTGGGCCAGCCTCTCCCTGTGCTGTTCCAAGGAGCACTTCCTCAAGATATTGATGAAAGTCTGGCCAGCCAAGTTTGGGTTTAAATCCTGTAAGTGGATTTAAACACAGTATTGTAATGCACATTGGCAATGTCCAAGAGGGGAATGGAGTAGGTAAAGTCTGAGCACCAAACTAATAAATATCTCAAATAATTCAATTTGGGAAATACACTTGAAGCTATTTGGTACAACTTACAGTTCCTAGACTATGCCATGCTGTCTTTTGCTTATGCCCCTCTACCTGGAGTGACATTTGCTTTGTTTTGAGTTTGTCTATTTCTTTCAAAAGAATGAGAGACAGAGAGAGAGACAAGCATCTTCAATAGGATGTCACATCACAATGCCCCCAGCCTTCTCCGCCAGCCAAGATCATGAGCTTGTGTTGATGCAGGAACTGAGCCTAGTTCTTCATAGGGATCCAACGTGGTGTTTTTTTTCCTGAATTATTTTATTTAACTTTATTATTATTATTTTCCTATTTGATCAGAGAGACAGAAAACGAGAGAAAGGCAAAGTGAGAAAGCAAGCTACCAGGTCCAGGACTTAAACTGCAGTCAGCCATGTGGAAGTCCAGAGCCTTTAACCACCATGACACCTTCTGGCCCCATTTTTAAAAAAATTACTTTATTTAACTTTATTATTATTATTATTATTTTCCTATTTGATCAGAGAGAGAGAGAGGGAAAGTGAGAAAACAAGGGTTTTTTTTATTATTAATTATTTTATTTGGGACCAGCAATTAGTGTAATGGCTATGTCGCTGGACTCCCATGTAATTGACCGCAATTTGAGTCCTGGACCCAACGGCTTAAACTCATGCCGGGCGCATGTGCGTGCGTGCCCAAGATCCCAAGAGGAGAATGGAGGAGAAGGGATTGTGGTGTGGCCATCGCCCCAGGGGGTGATTTCTCGTTTTCTGTCTCTCTGTCTCTCATTTTTTAAAAATTATTTTATTCAACTTTATTATTATTGTTATTATTATTATTATTTTCTATTTAATCAGAGAGAGACAGAGAGAGGAAAAGTAAGAAAGCAAGTGGATCCAGCATTTTTGAAGAATGTGTTAACCTTTGTGCCACTACACTGGTCCAACTTTTTAATTAATTTCAAAAATCAGCTGCTGGACATATAGACAACAAAACAAAATGCTCTATGCTGGGCAGGCAGAAGGAAATGAGGCTCTGAGTGAGCCAGACAAGGGAACACGTGATTTCAATATGCCATGATAAATGTTTTGTGACTTGGCAGTGTACGGTGGGAGCCCTGAGTTGGAGTAATCAGGAGGCAGTAACCAGGTCCCTTCCTTCTTCACTTGATTTATCTCTGAGGTATGCATCAGTTTCATTTCACTTGCATTTTAATTTTTTTTTTTTTTTTTTTTAGTTTTGCTATAGGGTGCATGTGCTTGCTAGAGACAGAGAGAGAGAGAGAGAGAGAAATCACTTTAGGAAGAATGGTCACACCACAATCCTTTCTCTAATTTCCTTGGGATTGGGCATGCATGCACACGTGCTTGGCGTAATTTTCAAGCCTCGAACCTCAGAGTCAGCCATGTGGGATCTAGAGCCTTAACCTCCATGTCACCTGCTGGCCCTTCTAATTGTATTATCTTCTTGGTGTGTTGACTCTTATCATTAGGAAATGTTTTCTTTTTGTCTCTAGTAATGTTTCTTATCTTAATGTCTATTTTATCTGATAATAATATGAAGACTTTAGCTCTCTAATGGTTGTTTAAATGGTAAATCTTTTTCATCCTCTTACTTTAAACCTGTTAATGTTTTTTAATCTAAGTCTTTTATAGATAGCGAAAAGTTTGTGCTTGTCCCTCCTTTATTCTTTTTTTAAAGATTTTATTTATTTATCATTTTTTAAGATTTTATTTATTATTTTAAGGAATTATTTATTTAATTCCCTTTGTTGTTATTTTTTAATTTGACCAGAGAGAGACAGAGAGAGAGAGAAAGGGAAAGGGAGAAAGCAAGCCGCCAGGTCTGGGACTCAAACCGTGGTTGGCCACATGGGAATCCAGCAACATTTACCACCGTGTCACCTACTGGCCCCTCCTCCATTTATTTTTAATTTGCTACAGGGTGCATGTGCTCACCAGAGAGGCAGAGAGAGAGAAAAGGAAAGTGAAAAAAGTACCTCCAATGGGCCACACTGCAGTGTGTGTGCATCACATATGTGATGCAACGTGCGTGATAAAAAGAAAAAGAAAAAGGAAAGAAAGAGAAAGAGAAAAAGAGAAAGATAAAAAGAAAAAGGAAAAGGAAAGGGAAAGAAAGAGAAAGAAGAGAAAGAGAAAGGTAAAAAAAAAAAAAAAAGAAAAAGAGAAGAAGAAAAAGTCTGAGGTCCAGACCACAGCACGAAGGTTAAGCACTGAACAGAACTGGATCTCACATAGCTGACCATGGCTTAAAAAGCATTTTGGGCACAGGCATGCATGTCCAGGATCCTGATGGAGTAGATAAGAGAAGGGAAAAAAGGATTGAGGTATCATTAGGCCCCATTTGAGGGTTTCTCTGTCTCTCCTGTGTGTGTGCTTGTGCCCTGTGACAAAAAAGAAGGAGGAGGAGGAGGAGGAAGAAAGAAAGAAAAGGCTGTAACCTGTAACTCAGGGCAATGCCGGGCATGGTTGATGGCGTTCACGCTACATAAACTTCTGTGACAGTTACCTGTTCCCCACATTACGCCTGGTCATTTGAGCTGTAAGTCCACATAGTGTCTTGTCAAGGGCAGAGATTTCCATGATTACTGATGGTTTATGAGGTGGGTGGATATTTTTGTTTTTATTTGGATTCATGTTCATAATGTGGTGAGTGGAAACTATCAAACCTTCTTTCTTCACCTCACGTCAGATGCGCGGCCACTCTTCTGAGAAAATCCAAGAGTGTTGCTCTCACAGATGGCCTTCCAAGGGCAGAGCAGGCAACGCAAGTGCATCTCTGGTGGCCGCCAGCTAGTAGTGCATACGCTAGCTAGGGAATAAACTACCTAGGTTTTATTCTTACATTTCTCCTAGCATAAACATGCTGCAAAGATTAGAAGGCATTCGGAGCTGGCAAAGAATGAAGTTTTGGAGAAATTGGATTAACAATCATAATAGGGCAGGATAAAGAGTAAAAAAGGTCAAAAAGAAATGATAAGAGGGGCCAGCAGGTGGTGAGGTGGTTAAGGTGCTGGACTCCCACATGGCTGACCGTGGTTCAAGTTCCAGACCTGGTGGCTTGTTTTCTCACTTTTCTCTCTCTCTCACTCTCTTTCTCTCTCGCGCTCTCTCAGTCTCTCTCTGGTGAGCACATGTGCTCTATAGCAAATTAAAATAATACTAAGTAAAAAATGAATAAATAAATAATTTAAAAATTGAGAACTTTTCTTTTTAGGTAAGAGCTCTAGTGATCAAATAAACATTTTAAAAAGTAATTTAAAATGTTAGCATTTTTCTGCCTTTTGTTTGTTTGTTTGTTTGTGATAGGGTATTTACTCTAGCCAAAGACAGAGAGAGAGAGAGAGAGAGAGAGAGAAAGTAAAAAAGCACTCTCCTTCCCCCCAGTGGGGATGGCCATGCAGCAATCCCTCCTCCTCCATTCTCATCTTGGGATTTGCAGTACACAGCCACACACATAGAGTGTGTTTTTCAAGTTGCCTGCTCTGGGACTCAAACCACATAGTGGACCATGTGAGATCCAGTTGCCTTAACCACCACACCACCCACTGACCCCCATATTCTAATGTTAACTGTTGAGCATATATTACTTAATAACAATAGTTATTTTTGAATTAGCATCTTTGACTCTCACAAATATAATGTCCAGTAAAAGAAGGCAGGTACAGAAGAGGGTATATATTATTTTATTCTATTTATATAAAGTACACATGAGACAAAACTGTTCTATGCTGATTTTATTTTTTTTTTTTTTTTTTTTTTT
>NW_006204113.1:3593672-3598593 GCF_000334495.1 Tupaia belangeri chinensis
CGTCCCCGCCCCCGCCCTCAGGCTACTTTCAATCAAGAAAAAAAAAATCTGTGATGTCAAAGACAGCACATTCCAGAGGTTAATTAACAAATTGCCCAGAGAGATCAAATAGCTATCCTGCTGACACACTGGAGAACTGACCAGTTCTGATGATGGAATTTGCAGGAGGGCTTGATGTGTATTAGTCTGATGGGTGACAGCTGCTTTGGGCCCAGATGCTTGGCGTGTGAAGCTTGGGGTGGGGAGTGCTTTCAAATGGAAAGAGACTGTTAATAGAACCAGAGTGAATATAAACTAGTTAAGCTGTTACCTTACCTGGAGAGCTCACTCATTCCTCTCTTCTTCATTCCTACAAATTTTACCAGGCTTAACGCCATCTCAACTCCAGGCTCCCCTTTGCAAGACCCTTGTGGTCAACGCGGGCTGATGCTCTCTTCCCTGAGTCCCTGTGGAACTCAGTCAGCATCACACACCTCGGCACTTATTTCGTCACTAGTAATTTGGTAATTGTGTGCTCCCAAACACCTTAGCGATAGGAAAGGGTTAATGCAGTGTCTCCTCGGAACCTTAGGTGTTTTCATCGGAAGGGCACATCTAAAACTTCCAGGTGCTTCAGACCGTCTTTCTCCTCCTCCCTTTTTCTTCTCAAGTTAGTCGGTCCTTTTTTGATGTCATTGCAGATGGTTGACCTTATATTTTCTAAGTTTTTGCCTTCGGACATAAAAATTACATTGTCAACAGTTGGCACCAAAACTAACCACAGAGTGCATGACTGGATCAAGCAGCCAGATATGACAGCCACAGACAGTAACAAAACCCAGGGACCAACAGGATCACCCTGGTTACTCAACCAATAAAAGCTCCTTGTCCCCACCTTTTAGGGCTGTTGCGATTCTCCACGTCTGGCCCCTTGCTGCCGTCAGAAAGTGAATCAATTCTTTTTCTATCTGCTCTCTCTGAGTGTGTGGATTCTTTCCTATCCCACCAAGGCCACCCTAACATATTACAGAGATCACCCTATCATAGATCCCAATTTCAGGGGCAAGTTCTCATATCTCCAGCTCACAGATGGGACCCTCCCCAAGGCATCACCTCACCCAAAACTATGTGCTGTCCTTAGGGGGCAGTAATTGTTCAAGGCAGCCCCCAACCTCAAGTCATGGCATCTCTGATTGGCCATCCCAGCTCCAGAGTCCTTATGGGATCTGCCCAGGCTTCTGTTGCAACTGCCCTGTAACTCAGCCTGTCCCTCCCATCGCTCCCTCACAGGCAGCTCCTGGAAGCTCTCCCTAGTGCTCCCCTATGGAGTCTGAGAGTCTGGGGGATCCTGATCGACAACTGTTGACAGGGTGAGGTGATCCTAGGAATCACACTTACAAATGGGATTTGGGACCTGGGTTACCTCAGACTGGCTGATAATGAGACCCATGGTGAACAGGGATGGGAGTCAGTTGATAGGGGTGCATTAGTGTGTGCAACACCTGGGACAACCAGAGGTCACAAGTCGTCATTAAGGACGATGGAATGAGAGAGCTGTTACTGGGCACTATCAGTGCTTGGCAGAGAGATGGCGACCAAAGACTGAGTGTGGTTAATCACTAATTTCAGGCTGAGTCTATGAGCCAGGGGCTTGGAGGCAGTGGGTGGCATAGTGGTTAAGGCAACTGACTCTCATTATGGCTGACTGCACAGTTTGAGTTCCAGATCCCGGGCTGGAGAAACACAAGGAGGCATGTGTGCATTCATGCCCCAAACCCAGGAGGAGAATGGAGGAGGAGGTTTACGGTGTGGCCATCCCCCCTGGGAAGTGCCAGTGAACTGCTTTCTTTTCTTTTCTTTTTTTTTTTTTGGAGAGGTTTTTGCCATAGGGCGCGTGCACTCACCAGACAGAGAGAGACATAGCGAAAGCAAGAAATCACCCCCCAGGGGGGATGGTCATGCCACAATCCCTTCTCCTCCATTCTCCTCTCGGGATTTTGGGCACGCACGCACACGCGCCCGGTGTGGGTTCTAAGCCACCGGGTCCGGGACACGAACCGCGGTCGACTACGTGGGAGTCCAGCAACATAGCCATTATGCTAACTGCTGGTTCCCGTGAACTGCTTTCTCAATTTCCCTCTTTCACTCTGTCTCTCTCCAGCAAGTGCACACACATTTAAATAAACCAAGTCAGGAGATCTTGGCTGAAAGCAAGTCCCGTGGCCTGAGTTCAGGCCATCTGAGGATGTGACCCAGCACTTGAATTATAAAGTAGCAGATCTGCAGTGAAGGGCCTGTTCTCAGTTTTAGCAAGCAGGCTATGTCCAAGTCACTCTCATAGTTGGGAAGGAATGAGCTCCTGAGATCTGGACTGGGGATATACGGGCTGATGGATGTGTGAAGCCTGACTCCCCAGACTTCCTCTGACTCCCCGGGGCCTGCAGAAGGGGCCCACTCTCCTGGTTGGTTGGAGGTGAACTCTTCCCATTTTAAAAGTCAATACAGAGATTTTTTTGCCTTGTAGAAAAGCACTTCCTTTCTCCATAGGACCTTAACTCCCAGGTCTCCTGCCCCCAGGCCAATAGCTAGGGTCAGGCCACCACAAGAGGGATGGGGCTGCTAGGGAGAGAAGAGGCTGTTGCTGGACAGAACTGCAGGACTGAGACAACATGTGTTGGCAGAAACTTGAAGAGTATGTGTGGCCCTGAGCAAACACAATCCCAGGGTAGAACCTAACATGGGAGAAGAAGTCCTTGGTAAGAGAGCATCCCTCTCATATAAATGTCACCTTGGCAGGGCCGTCAGGAGACGGTGCCGTTGCACTCCAGGCTGGCTCTGGAAGCTGGAGGAAATATCACATCTAATCGATGCCAGCAGGTTGCTTGTACTAGGTAAGCAAGCAGTGCAAGCGCACTGGAAACCCTGGCGAGACACTCGTGGCGCAGAGGTCGGGGCCCTACCACGTGGGAGCACTTTTCGGCCACATAGGACTATGTGAGTGTAGAAGCTGGCCTATGCTGGGACAAGCTCTCCAAAGTAAAGGACGGATTGTCACTTTTTATGCCTTCATTGCTGAGAAGAAAGCCTGGCAGGCCACGCGGGGTTCTGAAGGCAGCATCGACCACACCCAGGAATACCATTTTGGCTCTTCTGTGGGGATTGGGAAGACTTCCAGCTCTGACTGGGACATTGAAACAGGTCCAGGATGCAGTAAGAATAGCCCTGACATGTGATTTTTGTTTTTGTTTGTTGTCTTTATTTTTTTTTAAGAGTTATTTATTTCATTTATTATTATTGTTTGATTTGCTATAGGGTACCAGAGTTCTCACCAGAGAGAGACAGAGAGAAAGAGAGAGAGAGAAAGCAAGCTGCCAGGTCTGAGTCTCAAACCATGGTCGGCCACGTGGGAATCCAGTGCCTTAACTACTACAACACCTGCTGACCCCATGTTTGTTGTCTTTTTAATTGTTAGAAGTTATGTGTGCTTGGCAGAGAGAGAGCGAGAGAGAGAGCGAGAGAGAGAGTGAGAGAGAGAGAGAGAGAGCACTTCCAATGGGGCATGGTTACACCACCATCCTTTCTCATCCATTTCTCCATTCCATCAGGATTTGGGGCATGCGCACCCACATGCCTGGAGTGTTTTTCAAGCTGCCAGGGTTGGATTTGAATTGTGGGAGTTGGCTCCCCATGTACAAGGCTTAACCCACTGCCCTATGGGTTACTTGATTGAGCCTTCCCATCCAGAGGCTATATATTTGAAATCATTTGTATTGCCATGCAAACTCCTCCATCCCGCCCTCTCCTCAAGTCTTCCACGAAGAGGCGCTTCCCACTAGGAGTCAGTGCATGAAGGCTTGGAGTGTCGCATCCAGTTTCATGTGCCATGAAACACATGAAGGTGAAGATGTAAACCGGAGGCCAGGAAGCACCAGAGTACCCCTGGGAATGTTCAAAAACCAGGGACAGTGAACTGGAGAAGGAATGAGGAGGGAGGCCAGACTGACAGTGACATTGCACATTCAGTGCATCATTGCAGATTGGGGAGGTGGGAGGGTTTGTTTACAATGAGAAAAATGACTTGTAGTGGGAACCCCTTCAACAAATGCTCTCAAACAATGTGTGTAGGGAAAAAAGGGAATTCACGAACACGCTGAAGCTCTAATGTGAGCTCGCTGCCTAGCCCAGCCTGGGCACAAACTGATTGTGAAAAGCATGTTTCTTTGGCTTTCCCCAGATTCCAGGTGGTGCTGCCGTGTGCCGCCTCCTGCTCTGTTCCAGCTCCCTGGGAGTCTGTCTGCTAGGGAGGCTGCCAACGCCGCCGCGGGGACCAAAAGGGACTGGTTTCCCCTGCAGCTGCCTGTGTGGAAGCCGACAGCATGCTCCTTGCTGCCAGGAGGCTGCAAAGGCGGCGTTGCCCAGGGTGCCAGCCCCCTCGCTGCCCCTGCAGCTGCTGCTCTTTGGGCTCTCAGCGCCCCACAGAGAAAAGCCCTCAGAAGTGCCTTCCCAGGCTTTCCTCAGGACAGGAGCTGGGCTGGGAGATGACCTGGCTAATTAATCACACTCCGTTGTCCTCGATCGTGGCATTTTCAATTTGATATCTAGCAGTATAACTTTTTAAAGAATTATTTTATTTTATTTATGATTATTATTATTTTAATTTGCTAGTGGTATAGTTTTTAAACATCCTTACATATGACAACATCATTTTCAGTAATAGTCACAGAAAAAAGAAAAATGACCAAAAGAGAAAGGTGATAGTGAAAAAAATTTTCTTAAAAAATTTGCCAGAGGGTTTGTGTACTCACTAGAGAGAGACAGAGACAGAGAGAGGGAAAGTGAAAAAGCACCACCCTCCTTGGGAAAGGTTACAATGCAATCCTTTCTTCTTCATTTCTTCCTCCTTTTTTTTTTTTTTTTTTGAGAGTTTTTTTGCTATAGGGGG
>NW_006204113.1:3598752-3599113 GCF_000334495.1 Tupaia belangeri chinensis
AGTTGACTGCGGGGGAGTCCAGCAACATAGCCATTATGCTAACTGCTGGTCCCATTTCTTCCTCCTTTTGGGATTATGGCCATGCATGCCTATGTGCCCAGCATGTTTCTCAAACTGCCAGACTTGGAAACCTTCAGGCTGGCCATGTGGGACCCAACTGCCTTAATCACCAGGCTATGATCTTGCTTGAAAATTTTCTTTTTTTTTTAAAAAATTATTTTATGGGAACCAGCAGTTAGCATAATGGCTATGTCGCTGGACTCCCACGTAGTCGACCGCGGTTCACGTCCCAGACCCGGTGGCTTAAAACTCACACCGGGCGCGTGTGCATGCGTGCTCAAGATCCCGAGAGGAGAATGGA
>NW_006204113.1:3599145-3624505 GCF_000334495.1 Tupaia belangeri chinensis
CCATCCCCCCTGGGGGGTGATTTCTCGCTTTCTGTCTCTATGTCTCTCTCTGTCTGTCTGGCGAGCGCACGTGCCCCATAGCGTAAAACCTCTCAAAAAATTATTTTATTTAAGTTTATTTATGTATTTATTTTTAATTTGACCAGAGAGGGACAGAGTGAGAGAGAGAGGGAGAGCAAAGAAGCAAGCCACCAGGTCCAAGACTCAAATCACAATCAGCCATGTGGGAGTCTAGCACTCTTAACCACTACACCACCTGCTGGCCCTAAAAATTTTCTTTTTTTAAACTATATATATATATATATATAATTCTGTCCATAAATAAATAATGATGACAACATGAAAGATTATAGAGCCAGAAAAGAAAAAAATAACAAGAGTAACAAGATTAACAGTTATGGGGCTGGCACATGGTGTGGTGGTAAGGGTGCTGGACTCCCACATGGCCAACCATGGTTCAAGTCCTAGACCTGGTGGCTTGCTTTCTCACTTTCCATCTCTCTCATTCTGTACCTCTCTGGTCAAATTAAAATTAAAAAAGAAAGATGAACAGTTATAATTATATAAACTATATAAATGCACTTTACCCAACATTTTACTATGCATATTTTTAAACGTATTCCCAGCACATCGATCTTACCAGTAGTATTTCATTATGTAATAGCAGCTTTATCATGCAGCTGTCCATCTGTCCATTCCTTTATCCATCTACTGACCTTATTTTAAAATATGTTTAACTTTTCAAGTTTCTTCCTTTCTTTCTTTTTTAATCCTAGAGGGTGTGTGTGCTCACCAGAGCGACGGGGCTGAGTGGAGGAAGAAAGTGCCCTTTCAGTGGGGCGTGGTCAAGTCACCTTCCCTTCTCCTCCCTTGCCTCATCCTGTTGGGATTTGGAACATAGACACACAACACTCTCTCAAGCTGCTGGGCCAGGATTTGAACTACCTTCAGGCATATAGGATCTGGCTTTCCTCACCACTAGGCTACAGGACCAGCCTTGCATTTGTTTATTTATTTTTATTTTTATTTTCTTTTTTAGAGAGTTTTTTTTGTTATAGGGTGCATGAGCTTGACGGAGAGACAGAGAGAGAGCACAGAAAGCGAGAAATGACCCCCTAGGGGGATGACCACGCCACTATCCCTTCTCCTCCACTCTCCTCTCAGCTTCTTGGGCACGCATGCACTTGTGCCTGGTATGAGTTTTAAGCCGCCAGGTCTGAGACTCAAACTGTGGTCGACTACATGGGAGTCCAGTGACAACCATATGTCACCTGCTGGCCCCACATTTATTTCTTTTATGAGAGTGAGAGAGAGAGAAAAAGGCAAGCGTCCTCCACAGTGTCTCGTGCTCCAGTCTCCCAGCTTTCCCAGCCAGCCAGGATCATGGGCACACAGACTGGCATGTATGTTGTCTGCAGGACAAGGCTCTTCCTTATGGACCTAGTGCCACTGAGCTGGCCTTAATCATGCCGTTTCGTCTTATTTTATCTTATTTTATTTTATTTTATTTTAATTGTCAGAAAGCACATGTAGTGCCAGAGAAAGAGGGAGGAAGAGAGAGAAAACACTTCCTGTGGGAAGTGGTCATGCCACAATCCTCCTTCCTCCACTTTTCCATCCAGTTAGGATCCGCATATGCCTGGAGAGCTTTTTCAGGCCACTGGGGTTGGAGTAGGCCACGTGGAATCCAGCTCCACAGACACAGAGCTTAACCACTGTGCTACAAGGCTCGCCCTGAATTTTTTACTTTAAAATAAGGTTAGATGTAGGCCCAGCCTTGTGGCACAGTGTGTAGCAAGCTAACCTGCAGTGCTGAAAGCCCTGTGGTCTATGTATGCACACTCAAATCTATAATAAGCTAAATAGGAGTTTCTAGTTGTCTCCAATACTAATTCAGACCTATACTGCTCATTCGAGCCTGCTCCTCTGGCGGATCTGTAGCCTCCCCCTCAACGTGAGAAAACCAACTCCCCCCATCCACCAGTCACGCACTTCTTCATTCAAGCCCAGGGTACACAGACAGCAGTTTCGGAATTGTTCACTTGTATCCTTTGACAAACTCCTTTAGCAAATGCACTGCGGTGCTGGTACAATTCCTTTTGTCTTTGGTCTTAGACTTTAGAGTCATTTCCACAGTAAGAGAAGTCGTGCTTCTTTCTCCCTCCCTCTGCCAGCCACGTCATGCTACCTGCATATTTATAACATAGTTACATTCTTTTGCCATGGTCTGTATTCCAATCTCGGATTCCTCTATTCCTCCAGTCAATTTTTTAAAAAAATTTTTTTTAGGTTCTGTATTTTAGGTTTTTTTTTTTTAAAGGTGCATGAGATCACTGGAGAGACAGAAGGAAAGTGAAAAATCATCCCCCCTAACCCTGGGGGCTGGCCATAGTGCAATCTCTTCTCCAGTCTCCTTTGAGGATTTTGGGCACGCATGCACCTGCACCCAGCATGATTCTCAAGCCACTGGGTCCAGGACTCCAACTATAGTTAGCCATGTAGGAGTCTAGCACCTTAACCACCACATTTTGCATACATTAAAGTCCTTTGCTTGTTCTGTTAAGTTCTGTTGGTTTGGGTAAATGATCAGTGTCACGGTCATGTGTCCACCACTGTGGCAGCATACAAACTACTGGGTTGTCATAAATGTTATGACGCATTTTTGTACAGAAAAAATACATCATGACTTTTCTGACAACCCCCAATTTGTTTTTTTGGGTTTTTTTTTCTGAGAGAGATTTTTGTTATAGAGCACATGTGCTCTCCAGAGAGACAGAAGAGAGACAGAGACAAAAGCGACAAATCACTCCCCAGGGGGAATGCCCACACTGCAGTCCCTTCTCCATTCTCTTCTTGGGATCTGTGCACGCATACACATACGCCCGGCATGAGTTATTTCTTGAGAGAGATTTTTCCTATAGGATGCGTGTGGTCGCCAGAGAGACAGAGACAGAAAGCGAGAAATCATCCCCCAGGGGAGATGGCCATGATGAAATTCCTTCTCCTCTAGGGACTTTGAGCATGCATACACATGCCCCCAGTGTGGGTTTTAAGCCACCAGGTCCGAGACTCAAACCACGGTCAACTACGTGGGAGTCAGCGACATAGCCATTACACCATCTGCTGGTTCCGAAAACCCAGTAGTTTCACAACCCTAAAAAGCAACCCAGTTCTTCACTTTTTGAACCTTCCCCTGAGCTTCTGGCAATAACTAGCTGATCTGTTTTCTGTCTCTGTAAGTTTTGATTTTTCCAGAATGCAGCCTTATCATTCTGACTTTTTCACTCATCGATATGCATCTAAGACCCACTCATACTGGCCCAGCCATGGTGATGTGTGTTGCAAACATGCTGGGCTCCACAGGCTGGGCCTGCATGGGAGTCCTGGATTCCATTCCACAGTCCAACCTAAAGGCGGGGCCCCTGTAATCCCAGGGATTTAGGGCAGCTGAAGCAGGAGTCTTACAAATTCAAGGCTGGCCTGGGCAACACAAGGAGACTCTTTCTAAAAGAGCCAAGCATGGTGGTGTGCCGGTGGTACCCCAGGGAAGCTGGAGCAGAAGGACCACGGCAGTGAGACTCTGTCTTAAAAAAAAAAAAAAAAAAGATTCACCCGTGTTATTACATTGAGGAATATCTTAACCCTTTTCAAAAAAGGCAAAACAAAACAAATTTTACTTCTATCTCAGTAACACATACTGTTTTATAATAACTTATGCAAATTGATTAATTGCTTCATCAAAATTGACCTTTGGGGCCAGCAGATGGTATAGTGGTTCAGGTGCTGGACTTTCACATGACTGACCATGGTTCAAGTCCTGAACCCAGCAGCTTGAAAAATCATGCCGTGTGTTTGTGTGTGTGTGTGCGCGCGCGTGCGCCTAAAATCCCAGGAGGAGAAGGGAGGGGAAGGGATTATGGCATGGCCATCTCCTGGGAGGGTGACTTCTCACTTTCCCTCTCTCTGTCTCTCTGGCTCTGTCCAGCGAGTACACACACCCCATGGCAAAAACCTTAAAAAAGAAAATTGATCTTTGTTTATTCAGATTCATAAAACAACAGATTTGACAATCTACCTTTACTTATGGAACATCAAGAACACTGTTTATTTATTTTAATTTTGAAATTAAAGTAGCAGATATGCCAAGGACAAAGAAAAGGTATAATCTCAGGGCTCTTATGTACAAAGGAAAAACTATTCCCCCTCACTGTAGGAGAAATGCAAATGAATTATAGAAATGCAAATAGAGTTATGCAATCCTGTTTGCACTTCTCAGATTGGCGAAGATCAAAGATTTTGATGACACAGTATGTGGGTGAGGATGTGGGAAGGCAGGGTCTCTCACACATTGCGCGGAAGCGTACACTGGCATAAAAGCTAAAATCACGGTAATTGCTATAAAAATGACAAATGCACATAAGAATTTTTTTCTAGAAAGGTGTTTCATATGTGTGAAATACGATACATGACCGTTATTTACTGCAGCATTGTTTGGTGTATGACTAGAAACACCGTGAATGTCCATCAATAACAGGCAGGATAGGGGCAGGTAGTGACTCAGTGGTAGTGCAACTGGACCCACATGGAAAGGGTCTGGGTTTGTGTCCCAGGACCTCCCTGGGCATGCTGGCTGTGTGTTAAATGGGTTGGATGACAGCGTGAAGACCCTTTATTTTTCTTCATAACTCCTTTTTGTTTTCTTTTACTTTTTGCTACAGGGTGCATATGCTCTCCAGAGAGAGACAGAGAGAGAGAGAAAGAGAGGGAAAGTGAGAAACTGCCCCCTACAAGGATGACCACACCACAATCTCTTCTCTTCTCAGGATTTCTGGGCATGAATGCACATGTGACCAACATGTTTTTCAGACTGCCAGTCTGGGACTCGAACCATGTGGTTGGCCTTTGGGATCCAGCTGCCTCAATCACTATGCCAGCGGCTGGCCCTATTTCTTCACAACTGTTATCCATAAGCAAATATGAGATATGTATTGGTATTCTTAACGTCGACTTTCCTAACTGGAATATAAACCGCATGAGGTCAGGGACATGCCTGTTTGGTGGTCTTTATATCCCAAATCGAAAATCGATGTTGAATGAATGAATGAACTAGATTCTGGAATTCACTGGTAAAACAGCTTAGGAATTTTAAAAAACTACACTGAGAAGGCGAGAAGAATATAAATGATCAGAAATAATTATATACCTAGTCAGAGAGAAAAGTCTAGAAAATGCAGTAAGACGTTTTAGTCTTTTACCTCTTGACATCTGCAATACGTTGAGAATTGTCAGCTAGATGCTTCGCAAAACAAGGCATGAGACTTTAACACTAGCAACTTGGGCACGTCTCCTTTTGGTTGGGAATTTAGTTCTCTCTATTCTGCTTTAGCGTAGACAAGAAAAGAACTTACTTGAAGATACCAGGTCAGAGAAGACTATTGTTTTAGCAACACCTCCCTAGCAGGTCTGTACAAGACGGAATGGGGTGGTTCCTGAGTTTTACCTCAGGCAATTCCTGAAATAACTGTCTAAAAGTTTCACCTTTATAAATGAAGATGGTATTGACCTCATGCACTGCTAGTACACATTTTGAAACTCTTTGAGAGTGGGGGTAGGAACAGGTGGTGTAGTGGTTAAGGTGCTGGGCTCCCACATGGCCGACTATGGTTCAAATTCCCGACGTGGCAGCTTGAAATCATGTGTTTGTGCATGTCCAAAATCCTGAGAAGAGAATGGAGAAGGGACTGCAGCATGACTATCCCCCCGGGGTGTCATTTCTCACTTTCTCTCTCTCACGAGCACATGCACCCTATGACAAAAATTTTAAAAAACAAAAACAGAAACAAAAAAACCTCTCTGGGAATCAGGACCATCATGAAGTTTCCAGTGATTATGTTAACAGGTTATAATGGCCAGGAATGCGTTGTGGGTAATTTGCTTCGTGTTTTGTTCCAATATATTTATATATCTGTCTCTTTTACCATTGGACAGTGTCAGTGTCCTTCTCAAGGGCAGGGATATAATAGGAATTTGATAAATATTTCTTAAATGAATAATCTGGACTCAGTACCTGAACCTGACTCTTTAAGGAAGAGAGTTTAATAGCGAGAGACAGTTCTATTGTAGTTTGCTTTCTCATTTAATAATCTGTAAACCAAGACAGATGATTAAATCTCTCTTATTTTCTTCTCTTTTAGAAAAATTATGATGAATTTGAACATACAGTCAAGTATAATAAGAAATAAAATTAGCATCTACCTGCCCTGCACATTTATATAATTTTAATATTTTGTTAAATATGGCAGAGAGAATATCAAGTGTTTGTCTAATCCTATTTTAGGAGCTGGCAGGTGGGGTGGTGGTTAAGGGTGCTGGACTCCCACATGGCCGACTGTGGTTCGAGTTCTGGACCTAGTGGCTTATATTCTCTCTCTCTTTCTCACTCTGTTTCTCTCTGGTCAATTTAAAATAAATAAATAAATAAATAAATGAAGTTTAAAAAAATCCTATTTTATTTTCCTTTCCTGAACACACAAAAAGACTGCATTTCTTGGTCTCCCGCATAGCTAGATGGGTGCCGGAGACGAGTTCTCCCAAAGGGCTGGAGGCAGATGCAGTGTGTTACTTCCAGGACGACTGCGTTCTCTGAGCTCGCCTTCCCTTTTGCGGACATCCTGGAAGTCACGTGTTACAATGGTGGTGTCAAAACACCAACGCCTCCTTCAGCCTATATCCCTGAATGACTATGTGGATCAGTGTTTGAGAATTATCCTTGCTCTGCATCTTTATCAGTACTGAGTTTTGCCAACTTTTAAAACTTTTCTGCCAGTTTTATGATGTGAAATCATTGTTTTAATTTGCATTTTCTTGATTATGAGAGATGCTGAGCATCTTTGGAAATACTTGTTTGTTACTTGGGTTCTTTTTCTGTGAGTGCCTTTTTATTGGTTACATTCACTGCCAACAGCTTCTTTAAATCTGTAGCTTATCTTTTCACTTCTTTTTTTTTTTTTTTTTTTTTTTTTTTTTGCCATAGGGCCTGGGTGCCTGCCAGAGAAGAAGCAGAGACAGAAAGAGGGAAAGTGAGAAATCTACCCCCAGGGATGGCCGTGCCCCAGTTCCTTCTCCACTCTCCTCTCGATTTGGAAATGCACACATGCACATGTGCTTGATGTGATTTTTGAGCTACTGGGTCCGGGATGTAGACTGCATACTTGGCCATGTAGATATCCATGGCCTTAACCACCATGCCACCTGCTGCCCCCTATCTTTTCACTTTAAAAAAAAAAATTATTTGTTCATTAATTTATTTTAATTTGACCAGAGAAAGACAGAGAGAGAGAGAGGAGGGAGGAAAAGTAAGAAAGCAAGCCACCAGGTTCTGTACTTGAACTGTGATTGGCCATGTGGGAGTGTCCAGCGCCTTAACTGCCACACCACCTACTGGTCCCCATATCTTTTCACTTTTTAAGAGTATTTTTTTTTTAATAGAAATTTAAATTTATCAGTTTTATAATTTGTGTAAAAATTCTTCCCTTTTTTTTTTTTTGAGAGGTTTTTGCTATAGGGTGTGTGCGCTTGCCGGAAAGACAGAGAGAGACAGAGAGACAGAAAGCAAGAAATCAGTTCCCAGGGGGTTGGGGAGATGGCCATGCCTCAATCCCTTCTCCTCCATTTTCCTCTCAGGATCTTGGGCACGCACGCACATGCACCCAGCGTGAGTTTAAGCCACTGGGTCCGGGACTCGAACTGTGGTCGACCACATGGAAGTCCAGCGACATAGCCATTATGCCATTATGAATGGAGGAGAAGGGATTGCGGCGTGACCATCCCCCTGAGGGGTGATTTCTCGCTTTCTGTCTCTATGTCTCTCTCTGTCTGTCTGTCTGGCAAGTGCACGTGCCCTATAGCGAAACCCTCTCCAAAAAAAAAAAAAAAAACATTTTTCTTGTGGGACCAGCAGTTTGCGTAATGGCTATGTCACTGGACTCCCATGTAGTTGGCCGCTTAAACTGGTGGCTTAAACTCATGCCGGGCGCATGTGTGTGTATGCAGAAGATCCTGAGAGGAGAGTGGAGGAGAAGGGATTGCGGTGTGGCCATCCCCCCTAGGGGGTGATTTCTCACTTTCTGTCTCTCTCTGTCTTTCTGGCGAGCACATATACCCTATACAAAAACCTCTCAAAAAAAAAAAAGAAAATTTTTCTTCACAAAAATAGTCAATTTCTCAAGAACATTTTCTTATCAACTAGTCTCTATTTTCCATCGATGATAATACTCCTTTGCCATACATCACATTTCCATAAATGTAGGGTCTGTTTATACGCGCTCTAATTTGTTCCATTGCTTTATTCGTTCCTGAATTAAGGCCTTCTTGTCTTGAAGCTGTAGTAGGTCTTGATAGCTGATAGTACTTCTTCATCTTGATCTTTATTGTCAGCTTATCTGTTGCTAGCCCTTTATATTTCAAGATGAACTTCAGGCTGAGCTTGTCAAATTCTACAAGTAACTAAGCCAAGATTTTGTTTGAAATTTATATTATGTGGTTGTTATCATGGTTGAGAATGAGATTTTATTATGACTGTACTTTCTAGTTAATACTAACCATACATAGAAATGCTATTGATTTTCATATGTTGCTTTCGTAATCAGAAATCTTGTTGTGCCTTCATATTTGTTCTTTTTTTAAAATAATTACTGAATTTTACTTATCATTATTATCATTTTTATTATTTTTAATTTGCCATAGAGCATATGTGCTCACTATAGAAAGACAGAGAAAGAGAGAGAGAGAACACGAGAAAGCCAGAGCCAGATCTGGGACTCGAACTATGGTCAGCTATGTGGGAATCCAGCACCTTAACCACCATGCCACTTGCTGGCTGCCATATTTGTTCTTTAATAAGAACGGTGTTGATTCTTCCTTTCCATTTTTTTTCTTTTCTTTTCTCTCTTTTTTCTCTTTCCTTTCCTTTTTCATTTGTTTTCTTTCTTTTCTTTTCTCTTCTGAGGCAGGATCTTGCTGTATTGCCCACACCAGTCTTAAACTTACTTTCCTCCTGCTTTAGCCTCCCGAATAGCCAGGACCACGGGTACACATCCCTGTGGATCCCTGTGCCCAGCTTTTCAAATTCTTTCTTTCTTCCGTTTTTTTTTTTGTTTTTTTTTTTTTAAGATGTTTTGTTATAGGGCATGTGCAATTGTCAGAAACAGAGAGGGAGAGAGAGAAAGAAAACAAAAAATAAAAATCACTCTCCCCCCAACCCAGAGGGATGGCCATGCCACAATCCCTTCTCCTTCATTCACGCATACACGCCTCGTGTGCTTTTCAGGTTGCTGGATCTGAGACTCAACCACACAGTAGGCCATGAAGTTTCCAGGGCCTTACTCACAATGCCACCTGCTGGACCCCTTTTCCAATTATTATATTCTTCCTTTATAGTATTGAATAGAAATTACAAATCTTATTCTTGATTGTAATGAAATGCTTTTTAAGTTTTACCATTAAGTATTTTGTTTGCTCTATGGTTTATTTGTTTTGCTCTTTTTTTTTCTTTTTTAGGTTTTTGTCATAGGGCAAGTGCACTCACCAGAGAGACAGAGCGAAAGAGAAAGACCACGGGGGACCAGCAGTTAGTGTAATGGCTATGTCGCTGGACTCCTATGTAGTTGACCGCGGTTCAAGTCCCGGACCCGGTGGCTTAAACTCACGCCCATCGTGTGAGTGCATGCCCAAGTTCCTGAGAGGAGAATGGAAGAGAAGGGATTGCAGCGTGGCCATTCCCCCTGGGGGGTGATTTCTCGCTTTCTGTCTCTCTGTCTCTCTCTGTCTTTCTGGGGAGTGCACACGCCCTATAGCAAAAACCTCTCCAAAAAAAAGAAAAAAAAAAAAAAAGAGGGAGAGAGGGAAAGTGAGAAATCACCTCCCGGGGGGCATGGCCGCACTGCAATCCTTTCTCCTTCTGAGATTTTGGGCACACATGCACCTGTGCCTGATGTGATTCTCAAGCTGCCAGTTCTGGGACTTGAACTACAGTCTGCCATATGAGAGTCCAGTGTCTTAACTGCCATGCCACCTGCTGACTTCCTTGCTCTATGTTTTTGATGAGTATACTTAAACTCAGGGAAACTCTTCAATCTTCTCATGCTTCTGTCTCCTCCTCTGTAACATGTGGATATCATCACCTGTTTCATTTGTTTTGCGAGGCCCTTGTGAGTATTAAATGAGATATCACACAGGAAAGATCTTTGGAAGCAGTAAAATACCATATCCAAATGTCAGTTAATGTGTGTGTGTGTTCACTGCTTATGTCCCCTGAACCTAGAACAATTTCTGGGACATAGTCGATGCTCAGTAAAGTTGAGCTGTCCCAGTTGCTGTGGTGCATGGGGTAGGGCGCTCCTGCATGATACTCATCCATATAAGAGGCCCAGGTTGACCCGGACAGGCCAGGTACGCTTGTGTGAACCCATGATCCAGACTGGCTGGGAGACTGGGGGGAGGATCATACTGTGATGAGACCCTGTTGGAAATAGCTGTCTTGAGGCCAGCTGATGGTGTAACAGTTACATTGCTGGACTCCCACATGGCTGACCACAGTTCCAGTCCTGAATCCAGGGGCTGGAAAATCACACCAGGCACGTGTGCATGTGTGCCCAAGATCTTGGGAGAAGAATAGAGGAGAAGGAATTGCAGTGTGGACATCCCCCCTAGGGGTGATTTCTCACTTTCCCTCTCACTGTTTCTGTTTCTTTCCTCTCTTGATGAGTACATGCACCCTAAGACAAAAACAAACAAACAAACAAACAAAAAACTCTTTAAAAAAATAGAGGAAAGTAGCTATTTCTCTCAAATAAATAAAATAAATG
This sequence comes from Tupaia belangeri chinensis, assembly GCF_000334495.1. Classification (NCBI taxonomy): domain Eukaryota; kingdom Metazoa; phylum Chordata; class Mammalia; order Scandentia; family Tupaiidae; genus Tupaia; species Tupaia belangeri. Next base: position 3,610,011 of record NW_006204113.1, read on the forward strand.
TTAAAAAAAAAAAAAGCTGGGAGTCAGCAGGTGGCATGGTGGTTAAGGCACTGGACATGCCCACATGGCTGACTATGGTTTGAGTCCTGGACCTGGTAGCTTGCTTTCTCACTTTCGTTCTCTCTGTGAATCTGTCTTTCTCTGGTCAAAAGAAAATAAATGAATAAATAAATACAATTAAATAGAAAATTCTTTAAAACATTTTGGATGATTGCAAAGAAAAAGTGTTAAAATTAAACAAATGAGGCCAGATGGTGACATGGAAGTTAAAGTGGCTGGATCCTTCAGGGCTGACTGTGCGGTTCAAGTCCCATATCCAGTGGCTTGAGAAATAAGCCATGTATGTGTGTGTGCCCAAAATCCTGAGAGGAGAATGGAGGAGAAGGGATTGTGGCATGGCCATCCCCCTGGAGGCGGGGGGTGTTGGTGGTGGTGGTGGAGGTGGTGGTGGTGTGATTTCCCCCTCTTTCTTTTCTCTTTCTCTAAATCTCCCTCTGTCTCTTTCTAGTAAGCACACATACCTTCTGGCAAATTAAAAATAAATAATTAAGCAAACATATTTCATACAAAGTAGCATCTCCTTCCATCTTAACAGATGGCATCACTGGGGCTTCATGCTGCCATTTCTCATAAAGCTGCGGGGCACAAATCATGCAATTCTCTCAGAGTTCTTCCTCTGTGCTCGGGCTACCAACTTCAGAATGCATTTCGGACTCAGTGTTCTAGGCAGCCGTTTCATGTGCCTATTATAATTGGCACATGAAAAATAACTTATTTACCAACTTACCACTGGTTTATTAAACTATAACCAAACAAATAGTGTTTAATAGCTACCTGATTGGGCATATGCTACTGCTATGAAAGAGTAATTGAGGAATCTAGGGTTTCTCATTTCCAACGGTAAATTATCCACAGAAGGGCTATAGATTCAGCACCTTGCAGGAAAGCTCAGTCTGTTCAACAGCTTTATTTTTCTGGTTTATTTCTTCAGAAATGGAAAACACAATGATAGCTGTTAAATAAAAAGCAGCGCAAGCCTATACAAAATGTTCCGCTGTATTAGTAAAGTGTTTTTTTCCTAAGTTTATCTTTCTTATTATATTGCTAGCTGGAAATGGGAACTATGAGCCCATTTCAATAAATGGATTAAAGTCTTTCCAGCTAAGCTTGCTCAATCTTCTATTACTGACAGCTAGAAATTGAGTTGAGTTATAACAAATCATTCCCTCACAAAGAATAAGGAAGCACTAACTCTACACATTGTAAAGTGCATAGTTTTATTTTTGTACTATTATGTTGCTTCTCATATAGCACTTGCTATTTCCGCACCTTTTCAGGTTATTAATCTATGGTTTTATGGAAAAGGGAACCTCGGTGGGTTTTTCTTCCCAAACATTTCCACCTGCTACTTCCCTCCCACTTACCGCAATCCCCTGCCAACTTTTGCCCTGGAATGTACATGAAGAGATTAAAGACAGAATGTATGACCTGTGTCTCTGGAGGATCTTCAATTTATTGAGAGTGAGGTGATCAATGCAACAGTATCTCACATCGAACTCCAGACACCTCACACCGGAAAGCCTGGTGGCTCCCCGTGGTTGTCCATGACTGTCATTTCCTCTCTGCCTCCTTGGAGGTGGACATGCTCCAACTTTGCACTTACGCTGCTGGGCTTTCAGGAAATGTGTCATAACATTCAAAAACTTCAGCTGCTATATTCTCCACCAACCAACTTTGCCAAAACGAGCCTTGAGGCTCTTATAAAAGATTAAAATGGTAAAGCTAGTACTTTGCAGTGAAGGGCATACATCATTATTTTGTTCTAATCTGCAACCACCTGACAAGCTCAAGAAGCAAACATTGCCAGGAACCAGAATCCCAAATACTGCAAAGTCATTGTTGCTGTTCAATTATTTTTTTTAGAAGTTTCTTTTTTTTTTCTTTCATGAGAGAGAAAAAAAAACTCTCATGGGATTTTAAGCCACAATTTCCCCGCCCTTCAGCCTTCCAGTCAGCCAGAATTACAGTTGTGCCTCCCTTATTCCAGTGACTGAGAACTTCTTTTAATATTTAATTTAAAAAATAATTAAATATTTTTGTTGAAGGAAACTACCCTTTTTGTTTGTTTGTTTGTTTTTTTAAAGCGAGATTTCTGCTATAGGGCACATGCACTCCCCAGAGAGACAGAGAGAGAGACAGAAAGTAAGAAATCACTGCCCAGGGGGGATGGCCATGCCACAATCCCTTCCCTTCCATTTTCCTCTTGGGATTTTGGGCATGCATGCACACTCACCCAGTGTGAGTTTCAAGACACCGGGTCTGGAACTTGAACCATATTTGATTATGCGGGAGTCCAGTGATATATCCATTATGCCATCTGCTGCTCCTGGAAACTAACTTCTGAGTTTCTGATATCCCTGGCTTGGACATCAAAGGACCAAACATTCATTCACTCATTTGTCAACTCATTCATCAAATGTTTATTGAGCACATGATACAGACAAGACTGGTCTAAGCCTGATGAAGGAAAAAAAGAAGAAGATATTAAGACACAGTTATGGGTCAGCTCTGCAAATACAGCAGTTAAGCCTTCTGCATGGGAAGCCAGACCCCACATGGCCAACTGTGGCTGGAGTCCCAGCCCTGGTGGCTTGAGAAGCACATCAGCACATGTGAGCATATGTCCCTAATCCTGATGGTTGGAGAAATGGAAGGGGAATTGCAGTGTGAATACGCTCCATTGGGGAGGTGTATGTGCATGTTATTTCTCTCTCTCTCTCTCTGGCAAGTGCATGTACCATCTGGAAATTAAAAAAAAAAAAAAAAAGACTTGGCAACTTCCTGCTCTCTGCTACAGAAAGACAGGACACGCAGACTGTAGCAATAGAAAGCAATGCATGTGGGGCGCTGAGTGAATGCACCCCTAAGGGAGAGGCCTTCCATCTAAGATGACCAGGACTGGCTTTATAGGACACATGCTATTTGATTTTAGTCTTGAAGATTAAATTAAGAATTGTGGGGGCCAGTAGGTGGCATGGCGGTTGAGGGACTGGGCTCCCACATGGCCAACTGCTGTTCAAGTCTCAGACCTCACAGCTTGCTTTCTCACTTACCCTCTCTCTCTCTCTCTGTGTGTGTCTCTCTGATGTCTACAGCAAGTTAAAATAATAATAACAGTGACGAATAAAATAAATAATTTTTTTTTTTTTGCGAGGTTTTTGCTATAGGGTGTGTGTGCTTTCCGGAAAGACAGAGAGAGACAGAGAGACAGAAAGCGAGAAATCACCCCCCAGGGGGGATGGCCACGCCGGAATCCCTTCTCCTCCATTCTCTTCTTGGGAACTTGGGCACACACACACATGTGCCCAGCGTGAGTTTAAGCACCGGTTTCAGGACTCAAACCATGGCCAACTACATGGGAGTCCAGCGACATAGCCATTATGCCAACTGCTGCTCCCAAAATAAATAATTCTTAAAAAAAAAAAAAAAAAAGAGTTTGGTGAAGGCAAGATGGGAGGGACTGTCCTGACAAGTGGCTCTTCATAAACAAGAACAGGAAAGAGACACGAGTGACATTTGAGAGAGGCATCTAGGAGATAAATTTACCTGAAGTGGAGAGTTCACTTGTGGACTCATTTATGGATTCAGCAATGTTTACTAAATCTCTACCAGATCTCTGAAAATACTGAGGTATGTGACATAGAAGCCATCTTTAAAGAATACATGGGCTATGAGCCAGCATGGCACAGAGGTTACGGTGGATGGATCCCACATGGCCAACTGCAGTTCCAGTCCTGTGCTGGCAGCTTGAAAATCACACTGGGTGCATGTGTGTGTATGCCCAAAATCCTGATTGGAGAAAAACCGAGAAGAGATCGTAGCGTGGCCATCCCTCCTGGGGAGCATTCTCTCACTTCCCCTTTCTGTTTCTGTCTGTCTCCAGTGAGTGCATGAGCCCTATGGCACACACACGTGCATACACACACGCCTGAAAAGGGTTGATAACGTACACAGAGCAAATGAGCCATTATAGTGACCAGGATGATAAGTCCGTGGCCTAGTACCAAGGAAGATAAGTCTGGAAAAGTAGGTTGGGGCAAACGTGGAAGGCCTTGGAAGACAGGATTTCCCTTCTGTGGTTTAAAAAAATTTCCACTTTCTTAAAAAACAGTGGAAAAAAATTTTCACGTTAGGTATCATTTGGAAATAAAAAAATAAAAGTGGAACTGTTCAGAGACTGCACCCATGGCATGGCAGTAAAATGCGACACTGTGAGGCGGACCCTCCTGGGAAGGTTCCAGGTTTGTGTCTAGAGACTTCCCAGAGTATGCTGTGGGCCGAGGATGCCCAGAGTCTGGGGCTGGCTGCAGCTGGAGGTGAGTCACAGCACTAAGGTCTTGTTAGGAAGGCTGTCTCTCTCTCACTCTCTCTCTTTCTCACTCATAGAGAAATAAATGCTTTTTTTTTTTTTTTAAGTGGAACTATTCTGATTGAAGAGGATGAGTCTAGAAGCCTTACTGGCCTCACCTCTCTGTTAGTCCTTTTCTCTGGTAGCCCCGGGCTACCCTCGTAGTTTTGAGGAACACAGCTTCAAACACGATCTGTTTTTGCTGGTAGTAGAGAATTACTAAAGTTTGTTGTTTAAATCAAGAGAGTCACACAAATACACAAGATGCCCAGTCAACATAGTACCTGGTAAATTGGTGGCAGGTACCATCTTAGGTGCTTTTTGCATCTCACTTAACCTTTACTGTAACCCCAAAAGGAAACTTCTATTATTTTTTTGTCATCCCATTTTTTTAATTGCCAGAGAGTGTGTGTACTCACCAGAGAGAGAAAGAGAGAAGGGGAAGGGCAGGTGGTGAGAGAGAGAAAGCACCCTCCAGGGGGTATTTGCCGCAATCCCTTCTCCTCCATTCTCTTCTTTTTTTTTTTTATTTTTTAAATTTTATTTATTTATTTTTTTATTGTCAGCAAATGATCTTCCATTTCTTGTTTTCTGTATGTTTTGCTTTTTTCCCCCCCATCCTTGATTCCCTATCTCTTACCCTCTGCCATCTCCCACTTTCCTCCCTTACTGTCTCTGGTATCTATGTTTGCTTTCTATACTGTTTTCCCCCCACATTTTATTGAATCACCAAAGACCCTAATCAATCCAAATACCCTCCTAGCAAACCCAGGTGACACACACATTTCCATCTTTTGCCGCTAGCTCATTTGTTGGAGGCTGGATTATCAGTAGAAAATCTTCATTCCCTGAAAAATCTAGTTCGCTGTTGCCATGTGGAACCTTCTTCTGAAGCCTCCATTCTCTTCTTGAGATTTTGGGCATGCATCCACACATGCCTGGTGTGATTTTCAAGCTACTGGGTCTAGGACTCACAGCATTCAGTCAGCCATGTAGGATACAGCCATCTTAACCTCCACATCACCTGCTGGCCCAACATTCATTCATTCATTCATTCATTCATTCATTTATCCCCCAGTGCCAAAAATTGTGTAGCCAAGTTTCCTACATTTGGGGAAATTGCAGGGATCAGCACATTGTGCGTGCAATGGATAATCCTCACCCTGGGAAAACCACTTTCGTGATCATGGTATCTCTCCAGCCAAGTAAATGTGAGAAGACATCTTTTTCATTAAAAAAAAAAATTTTTTTTTAGAGAGTTTTTTTACTATAGGGTGCGTGTGTTTGCTGGAGAGACAGAGAGAGACAGAGAGACAGAAAGCAAGAAATCACCCCTTGGGGGAATGGCCACACCGCAATCCCTCCTCCTCCGTTCACCTCTTGGGATTTGGGGCACACATGCACATGTACCTGGCATGAGTTTTAAGCTGCCAGGTCCAGGACATGTGGGAGGCCAGCAACATAAGCAACATAACCATTACATCATCTGCTGGTCCCATAGACATCTTCTTAAAATTCACTCAAAGGGGGAACCAGCAGTTAGTGTAATGGTTATGTTGCTAGACTCCCATGTAGTCGACCATGGTTTGTGTCCCGGACCCAGTGGCTTAAAACTCACGCTGGGTGCGTGTGCGTGTGTGCCCAGGATCCCGAGAGGAGAATGGAGGAGAAGGGATTGCGGTGTGACCATCCCCCCTGGGGGGTGATTTCTTGCTTTCTGTCTCTCTGTCTCTCTCTGTCTGTCTGGTGAGCGCACGCGCCCTATAGCGAAAACCTCTCCAAAAAAAAAAAAAATTCACTCAAAGGTACCTAGTAGTTGTACAGGGTTTCTGGGAAGTAATAGTTTGCGCCTATTATTGTTTCCAAAAATGAAAAGATTTTGTTATGGCCAAAGCAGCTGGTCAAGAATGTTCTTTAAAATATTTGTAAAAGGGAAAAAAGCAGATGTTATCTTCATATTCTGTGGGAAAGTCTGGCTAAAGACTATAGCACACCTTTGTAGTTGGAATAATATGTAACCGCCGTGAAGATACCTGCACATACTGATAGGAAAAGATGAACAGAATATATTTAAGTAAAGCCAACAAGTTGCAGAGCAGCTTACAATATTATACATCCTTTTATGCATAGAAGTGACATATGTATATGTGTATATAGTTTTAGATTTAGAGGCCCCAGTAGGCAGAGTCGGAGACCCACAACTCAACTATGCAAACAAACTGACTTGCAAATGGTTACAGTGTGGCCCCTACTCTTTCTTCATCACAAAGTTCCCCAAATTCCTGATGTAAATTATGCATAGCCAATGGATCGTCTTTGTTATTTTAAAGCGATCAATGTGAATTCTTGCCAAAGAATTTATCCCCTCCCTCCCCTTTTCTTGCTTTCTCTGGTTTGTAGATTTACAGATTTATTTCTGGGGGGATACACGAACAATAGGTAACAGTGATTCCTTCTGGGAAATGGCACTGGGAAGTAAGGATGAGGATTTTAACTTTCACTTTATAGCCTATTGCTGCAGGGACACAGGGGCGCAGATGTGATCCGGCTCAACACCCACAGTGGGACACAGGTTCTTGTTCACAGTTCGTGAAGAATTAGAGGCGTGGACATAGAGAGAGGATAACAAGAGGAGTTTCTTAAGAGAAATTAGGAAGAATAGAGCTCCCAAGCAGCGAGTGGGTTCCAGAAAATAGGCTGTTGAGGAGCTGAGGTGGAGGATTTTTATCTTGGTTAGCAGGGACTTTGTCCAGGCTTGTTCTCCTATGCGTATGTTCCCTTCACGGTGGGAGGTCGCATGCTCTTAAAGATGAGTCCGGTTATTTCCCTTAATTTTGGAGTGGGAAATTCTTTGTCTAAAAGCTTTGGACTATTAAAAAAATTAAATAAATAAATAAATAAAAATCTTACCTTCTTCCCAGAATGTGGTGGGACCTGGAATAAAGCCTTTGTTTTAGGACACGCTGTCTAGGTTAATCACTGAGCTACTGTTATAAGCTCTCTCTCCCGAGCAAGCAGCCAAGCTGCCATTTTGTGATTCCACTTTGGGCCTATGCCCTGACTATATTATTAGGGTCCCTGTCTCTACCTCCCTATCTTACTGTTTAACTTACTGAAACCGGGGAACAAATTTGGGTAGACTCATTGAAATATTCTTTGTTTTCCTGTTGAACTGTAATCTGCTTTTACTCACCTAGTTTTTCCTAGCTGCTCTTTAAAGAAATGTCTACCTTCTAACTGCCATGTAGCTCAGAGCAGTATGTTAAAAGACTGCTTTTCCTTTTTTTTTTTTTTAAAGAGAGATATTTTTGCTATAGGGCACAGTGCTCGCTGGAGAGACAGAGACAGAGAAAAAGTGAGAAATCATCCCTAGGGGAGATGGCCATGCCACAATCCCTTCTCTTCCATTCTCCTCTTGGGGTTTTGGGCATGCACAAACATGTACCCAGCATGAGTTTTAAGCCATTTGTTTGAGACTCAAACCACAGTCGACTACGTGCGAGTCCAGCGACATAACCATTATGCAATCGGTTGGTCTGTTTTTGTTTTTGTTTTTTGTTTTTCTTTAATAGTAACCAACCAAAGAAAGAAAGACCTACTACTAACTTTTGGTATGTAAGTTTACCTTTAGGATACATGCTCTCAAGAAATCTGTATGACCAAATAGCTAACTCTAGCTGCAGGATGGAGCCAAGGGAATTGCCACTGTGGTCAACCACTCAGAGGGTGCCAGTTTCAATCCTTCACTTCCATAAAAAACTGTAGGATCCAGGACCAGCAGTTGGTACAATGGCTATGTCGCTGAACTCCCATGTAGTTGACTGCAGTTCAAGTCCCGGACTCGGTGGTTTAAACTCACACAGGGCATGTGTATGTGCTTGCCCAAGATACCCAGAGGAGAATGGAGAAGGGATTGAGGTGTGGCCATCCCCCCTGGGGGGGGTAATTTCTTGCTTTCTGTCTCTCTGGCGAGTGTACACGCCCTATAGCAAAAACCTCTCCAAAAAAAAAAGAAAAAAAGGAAAGAAAGAAAACTGTACGAGCCAATAGAACTGTGACTCTGGTCAACTAATCAGAACTGTGCCAATTTCAGTCCTTCCTTCACATATCTTACCTGATTGAAGGTTTGCATGGGAATTATTTCTCTATAAGGATCTTACCTTTTTGCATTCATGAAGGCATATTTGAGAATGATCTCCTGTTCTCTTTGGCAATTTGCAATAAAGCCTTTCTTTTTCTCCTCCATAATGTTGGTTTTTAGTGTTGTGGACTTGTGTATTGGGGACGAATTTATTCAGGTTCAGTAATATTGCTACCTAAAAAGGCTGAGGCACAGCAAAAAAAAAAATGAAAATGATTTCTTTGAACTGGGGTTTAGGGCGATTTTGGGTAACATGAATTCCAGGAGCCTAGAATGCGTGTACCAAAAATGCTATCCAGGAAGGCTGGTCTTACAATCTGATACAACCTTAATATAAATAAGAGAGGGGCAAGAAGGGTGATTAAAAGCTTTTTGGCGGCCGACAGGGAGCATGGTGGTTAAAGGCACCGGACTCCCACATGGCCAACCATGGTTTGGGTCCCAGACTCAGTGGCTTTCTTTCTCATTTTCCCTCTCTCTTTCTGTCTTTCTCTGGTCAAACTGGAAAATGATAATAAAGTTAAAATAATAATTTTTTTTTTAAAAAAAGTTCTTTGGCAAGAATTCACATTGGCTTCTTTAAAATGGCAAAGACAACTGATCGGCTATACATTATTTACATCAGGAATTCTGGGAACATTATGGTGAAGGAAGGGGGGGGGTCACTTATAAACAAACCATTTGCAGGTTAGTTTGTTTACATAGTTGAGTTGTGGGTGTAACCATAAGGCTTATGCCTTTCTGGGGCCTTTAAAATTTAAGTGGCCTGGGCCAACAGGTGGTCTGGTAGTTAAGTTGTTGATCCCCACATGGTTCAAGTCCTAGACCCATTGACTTGAAAGTCTTGCCAGGCCTGTATGTGTATGTGCCCAAAATCCTTGAGGGAGACTGAAAGAGAAGGGACTGCGGTGTGGCCTCCCCCTGGGGAGTGATTTCTCACTTTTCTTCTCACTGCTTCTCTCTGGTGAGCACACACAGCCTATGGGGAAAAAAAAAAAACTAAAAAAAAAAAAAATAATAAAATTACATAAAATTAAATTTAAATGGTCCTTGCATTCTAAAGACTGCTTTCAAATACCTTTTTATTTTTTTTCAAACAATTTTTTTAGAGTAAGATGAAAACAGGGCTAGCCAGAAGGCATAGTGATTAAGGCAGCTGGATCCCACATGGCCAACTGCATAGCTGAGTCTTGGACCCTACGACCTGAAAAACACACCAGGCACATGCCCAAAATCTCTAGATGAGGATGGAGGACAAGGGATGTTGTAGCTGTTCCCCCTGAGGGCCGGGAGTGATTTTTCACCTTGTCTCTTTCTCTTCCTGGTGAGTACACATGCTCTATAGCAAATGAAAGAAAGAAAGAAAGATAGAGATAGAGAGAGAGAGAGAGAGAGAGAGAGAGAGGAAGGAAGGAAGGAAGGAAGGGAAATGAAAACAAAAGAGTTTTCAGAAATGGCATCTCTGAGGCAAAGGAATGTGTTGAAAGTTTATTGGTGAATACTCTTGGATTCAACAAGGAAAGAGAAGGGAAGAAAGGAAGAAGACAGGTTTGGGTGGGGAGAAGATGGCTTATAAAACAGCCTCAGCAAAGGCCTAAGTATAGTCCTGGAGATTCCAAAGCCGGGATGGCTCTTCAGGTTTGTTTTGGATTGGGGTAAGAGGGCCAGGCCTCAGAGACCCGCATCAGGAAGTCAGTGGATGAGACATCTCAGGAAGGTGGCCTGGGGTAAGGAGACTTCAGCTGGGCAGTTCTGCAGAGTACTTGGGGGAAACTGGGTGGTGTGTTTTAGCACCACGTTTGTGGTAAAGGCCAGCCTTTCTTTTCCTTTTATTCTTTCTTCCTTCTTCCTTCTTTCTTACCTTCCTTCCTTTTTTCCTTCTCCCTCCCTCCCTCCCTCCCTTCCTTCCTTCCTTCCTTCCTTCCTTCCTTCCTTCCTTCCTTCCTTCTATCCTTCCTTCCTACCTTCTCTTTTAGAAATTTCCTTTAGGGTGCATGTGCTCACTGGAGACACACACACAGAGGAAGAGAGTACCCCCACGGGTGAGGGCTATATCTCGGTCCCTTTTTGTCATACATGCACTCTTTCCCAGCGTTTTTCAAGCCACTGGGTCCAGGACTTAATCAGGTTAAGACATGGTCATGTGGGACTCAGTGTCTTCACCACATCATCTGGCCCTCTTTCTGTTTAAAAGTGTGTTTATTTACTTGTTTCATGAAAGCAAGAGCCAGAGAGAAAAAAAAAAAAAAGGATCTTCAACAGGCTGCTACAATTCATCCCAGCTCTTCAGCCCGCCAGGGTTACGGGCAAGTATACCCAGTGTGTTCAGGCTCAACCTGGGATATTTCAGATGGATCCAGTATTAGTTGAACAGTGTTACTGCTGTGCCACAGAGCCTACCCAAAATCTATTTTTTGTAGGCATGATGACGATTTTATATTTATTGGTAAAACCCCACATAGTCAACACTGGCAAAGACAGCTGATGCAGTTAAGAACAGCACTGGATTTCAGCTCTTGCCTCTTGACTCAAAATATCAATTGACATCCTTCTGTTTTTATTTTCCTATAGGGCATGTGTGCTCCTGGAGAGAGACAGAGAGAGGGAAAGTGGGAAATCACCCCCCGGAGGGAATGGCCACACTGCCATCTCCTCTCCTCCATTCCCCTCCTGGGATTTAGGGCATACATGCACATATGCCTGGTGTGATTTTCAAGTCAAGTGTTCTGGGACTCAAACCACCATAGGCCATGTGGGAATTCAGCAACTTTAACCACCACACCACCTGCTGGTTCCTCAACCAACATCATTTAATTGCTAGTCTTCTCAAAGGCTTAACTTCTCATGTTGAACAAATTATAAAAAACAAAATGTCTTCTATATCAGAAACATCACGTTCTTTTTTCTTTTTAAACCCTCCTTCCATTCACTGATTAAAACTCTTATTAAGGAGTTTTTAAACCCTCTGGTTAATTTGTTACATGCACTTGGGAATTAATGGGAAACTGAATTTTTCCTTCTGTGTGGCACACAAGTAAGTATTACTTAACTACACAGAAGCCCTCATTCTTTAATAATAACAATGTTGTTAAAAACGAAGCTGATGGGGACCAGCAGTTAGCGTAATGGCTATGTCGGCTCTCACATAGTCGACCGCGGTTCGCGTCCTGGACCCGGTGGCTTAAACTCATGCCGGGAGCGTGTGTGTGCATGCCCAAGATCCTGAGAGGAGAATGTAAGAGAAAGGATTGCGGCGTGACCATCCCTCCTAGGGGGTGATTTCTCGCTTTCTGTCTCTCTGTCTCTCTCTGTCTTTCTAGCAAGCTCATGCGCCCTATAGCAAAAACCTCTCCCTCCCCCCCCAAAAAAAATGAAGCTGATGAAGCACATCACCGTATAGCACTTTTATGTGAAAAATTGTGCTATTTTGTTTTGCCAGCTCAATAAAGGGGTGAGTGATCTGAAAAGGACTCAGTCGGCCTGGTGTACAGGAGTGTACCACATTGTAAACGAGCTGATCTAGAGAATCTGCACGCTATCAAGACATAATTGAGATAATCTCCCTTTGGGAAACGAAATCATGCTGCCCCAGGAGAAGACAAAGGAAAGCTCCCCCGAAACTAGCAAATCCTTGAGCTTGTTGGTGTAGCAGGATTAGTTCTCATGCTGGATGGCAGTCGTTCTTGGCTTTAGAGCAGTCTTTTATCCTTAGTAATTCTCTAATCCTTGTCGTTATGTGAACCAGCAAACATTTGAAAAGCAAAGCTGTAGGGTGGAATAAGGATGGTCTCCTGAGTGAGGAAGAGGTTCTACAGGAGCCAGAGACTCACAGAGTTCCAATTCAAGACCAGGTTTTGTGAAATTTAGTAAATACCAATTACAAGCAAAATGGTTCACAAATCTCAGTGTCATCACCAGTGCTAACCACCAAGGTGGCTTCCATATTATAAGAAAGATCACAAAAAGGGGAAAGCCTTCCCCAATGGTGGTTCAAAATTGTAAGGCAGGGGACCAGCATGTGGCGTGGTGGTTAAGGCGCTGGACACTCCCACATGGCTGACCATGTTCGAGTTCTGGACCTGGTGGCTTGCTTTCTCATTCTCCCTCTCTCTGTGTCTCTCTCTGGTCAAATTAAAATAAACGAATGAATAAATAGAATAAATAATCCTTAAAAAATTGTAAGGCAGAAGAGTAGAGGTTGATATTGGTTTGGAACTGGAGCCTAGGGAGGCTTCTCTTGAAGCTGTGTTGACATAGCATTTTACTTAACACCAGGGAAAGCTGTGTCTTATACTATCTGTCTATTTGAAAGAGAGGAAGGAGTGACTGTCAGTGGTGATGATAGAGGCTCTAAAGCCCACTCAGGTCCATGCTGCCATTTTTCTTCCCTATGAAAATGAAGTGTTTTTTTTTTTTTTTTGGAGAGGTTTATGCTATAGGGTGTGAGCGCTCGCCAGACAGACAGAGAGAGACAGAGAGACAGAAAGCGAGAAATCACCCCCCAGGGGGAATGGCCACACTGTAGTCCCTTCTCCTCCATTCTCCTCTCAGGATCTTGGGCACTCACGCACACGTGCCCAGCGTGAGTTTTAAGCCACCAGGTCCAGGACGCAAACAGTGTTCGACTATGTGGGAGTCCAGTGACATAGCCATTACGATAACTGCTGGTCCTGAAAATGAAGTTTTAATGAATAAAGTAACTAGTAAACATTGCATTTCTTAATGTTTTACTCAGGATCCCTGAGTGTAAACTTACATTAGTTGCAGAGTGGTAGTGTAAATCTGTTTATTGTTATTATTATTAAAGCAAATTTATGAATTGCATTAGAATAAGAACTAAGGTCATAATCATTGATTATAATCATGAATTGGTTAGACAACATTATTAAAATGTATTTCTCAGTTTCCTTGAGGTATAATTGGCACAATAAATTGCATATATTTAAAATGTACAATGCAATAAGTGCTGACATATGTATTCACCTGTGACTTCATCATGATCCTCAAAACAGTGAAGAATGAATATTCATCAATCCCTTGCAAAGTTTCTACATACCCCTATGTAGTCTCTCCCTCCTTCCTTTGCTTTTTGTAACTATAGTTCAGTTTGTGTTTGAGTTTTCATTTACTATATAAATGGAATGTCCCCTTTTTGGTGTGGCTTCTTTCTCCCAGCATAATTATTTCGAGATTCATCTATATTGCTGCATGTATCTGTAGCTCTTTTTTTTATGCTAAGTAGTACACCCTTGCATGGGCGTGTTCCCCTCTGTTTATCCTCTTGCTTATGGATATCTGGGCTCCTTCCAGCTTCATCTGTTACACATAAAGCCGCTGTGAATATTCATGGGCAAGTCTTTCTCTCGGCTAGATACTTAGAAGTGGAATGGCTGGATTGTTGGTAAATATGTACTTAACTTTTTAAGAAATTGCCAAACTGATTTTCCAAGTAGTTGTTCCGTCTTATACTCCCATTGGTAGTGTATGAGAGTTGTTCCAGTTTGCTTGACATCTTTGCCAACACCTAGTGGGGAAAAGCTTTTTAATTTTGGCCACTCTGGTCGGAGGGATTGGTATTGCATCGTAGTTTTAATTTGCATTTTTCTTGTGACTAATGAGGCTAAGCATATTTTCATATGGTTATCTACCTTCTGTATATCTTCTTTGGTGAATTATATATTCAAATATCTTGCTAGCTTTTCAGTTGGCTTGGTTGACTTGGAAGAAACACTCCAGGACACCTGAGTTCTATTCCCAGGTCTGGTCCCAGTGTTGCTGTATGCTTTGGAACATAGACATTTTTCCTTTCTTGGCCCGTGAGAAATGAGGAGGTTTGGTCTACCACTCTAAAGGTCTTCTTTGAGTTATAAGGTTGAGTGCCTTTATTTATTTCATATATATATATATATATATTTATATATATATACTTTAACTTACCAGAAGGTG
>NW_006204113.1:3633506-3653611 GCF_000334495.1 Tupaia belangeri chinensis
TATATATATATATACTTTAACTTACCAGAAGGTGTGTGCACTTGCCAGAGAGAGACAGAGAGAGAGGGAAAGGGAAGAAGCACCCCCTTATGGGGCACAGACATTTCTCCTCTTTTTCCCTCCTTATGGATTTTGGGCATGTATGCATGCAAATGTGCCCAGTGTGATTTTCAAGCTGCTGGGTCTAGAACTTGAGCTGCACAGTCAGCCATGTGGGATCCAGCTCACATAAACACCAAGCCATGGGCTGACCCGCATCTCCTTATTGAATAAACATTTTGCAAATACTTTTTCCTAATCTGTAACTTGCCTTTTGAAAATTTCCCCCACTTTTTCATTATTTTAAACTGACATGATAACTGCATATTTATGGGGTATAGTATTTTTTTGATATGTGAATACATGTGTTCATTCTTTTTTTTTTTGAGAGGTTTTTGCTATAGGGTGTGTACACTCACCAGATAGACAGAGAGAGACAGGGAGACAGAAAGCCAGAAATCACCCCCCAGGGGGGATGGTCATGCCGCAATCCCTTCTCCTCCATTCTCCTCTCGGGATCTTGGGCATACATGCACATGCGCCTGGCGTGAGTTTAAGCCACCAGGTCTGAGACTCAAACCGCAGTTGACTACACGGGAGTCCAGTGACATAGCCATTTCGCCTACTGCTGGTCTCAAATACATATATTCTTACTAGTGCCTTTTCAAGAGGAAGTTTTTAATTTTGATGAAGTCCAATTCACTGATATTTTTTGTCTCTAAGTTTGTGCTTTGTATATGTGGGTGTATATATGCAGTGTTGTTTTTTAGACATGATCTTGCTATGTATCTATCCTTTTGCTTCAACCTTCCTAGTAGCTGGGACTATCAGTGTGAACCACTGCCCCCATCTTTTTTCTTTTTTAGGTGGCCTGGGAACTGAACTTGGGTTTCCCATGTGGCCTCAGCCTGCCAAGTAGCATTGTCCAGTGTGCACTATCATGACTGGGCCTAACTTTAGTTTTTGTGTCATAGTCAAGAAATATTTTTCTTGAAGCCACCTTGGCTTCAAGATTTTTTCTTTCCCATTGTTTAAAGACATTTTATAATTTTAGCACTTATGCTTAGATCTATATTCCAATTTGAGTTAACTGCTATATATGGTGTAAGGCAGGGATTGAGGATTTTTTTTTCTATTCTTATGGCTATGTGATTGTTCTAGCATCATTTGTTAAAAATATTGTCTCTTCCTCACTAACTTGCCTTGGCATCTTTTTTTTTTTTTTTTTTGAGAGGTTTTCGCTATAGGGCGCGTGTGCTCGCCAGACAGACAGACAGAGAGAGACATAGAGACAGAAAGCGAGAAATCACCCCCCAGGGGGGATGGTCACGCCGCAATCCCTTCTCCTCCATTCTCCTCTCGGGATCTTGGGCACGCACGCACACGTGCCCGGCGTGAGTTTTAAGCCACCGGGTCTGGGACACAAACCGCGGTCGACTACGTGGGAGTCCAGCGACATTGCCATTACGCTAACTGCTGGTTCCCTTGCCTTGGCATCTTTGTCAGAAATCAATTGATACACACACACACACACACACACACACATGTATATGTATGTATACACACATGTGTATTTATGTATGTATATATACACACACGTGCATTTATGTATGTATATTGATATATGTAACCACATATATATGTCTGTGTATATATTTATGCATATATATGAGTCTAATTCTGGTTATTCTATTATGTTCCATTTTTCTATTTGTCTATCTTAACATGAACCACACTTGATTACTGTAGCATTCTATTAAGTCAGGTAGTATAATTCCTACATCTTTATATGTTCTTTTTTATTATAGTCTAGGTTTTTTGCATTTGCATATAAAATTTAGTATTAACTTGTCCATTTCCCCCCCAAAAAAACCCCTAAACACCTGAAGAGGATGTGATTGTGAATGCATTGCATTTAGAGATCTGTTAGAGATGACATCTTAACAATATTGGATCTTCTAATCCATGAATATGGTATATCTATCTATTTATTTGAATCTTATTGAATTTCTTTTGATAAAATGCCAGGCTATAATAACTGGTTATCAAAACTAGTTGATTATAAAATATCATTAAAATGTATTTTTGAACCAAGGTTTATTTGTCTACTTGAGTGGAAATAGACTAGAACTGTTTTAGAACAGAGGTAGGGGGACCAACAGATGGCATAAAGTTTACATAGTAGACCAAGATTTGAGCCCTGGACCCGGCAGCCTAAAACTCATGCCTGGCGCATGTTTGTGTGTGCCCAAAATCCTGAGAGGAAAATGGAGAAGGGATTGCAGCATGGCCATTCCCCCTTGGGGGGTTGATTTCTCACTTTCTGTCTCTCTGTTTCTGTCTCTCTGGCAAGTGTACACTCCCTATAGCAAATGTCTTTCTAAAAAAGAAGGAAGAATAGATATGGGGGGCCAGCAGATGGCATAATGGTTACATCACTGGACTTCCATGTAGTCAGCTGCAATTCGAATCTTGAACCCAGCCCCTTAAAATGCATGCCGGGTGCATATGCATACGTGCCCAAAATCCCAAGAGGAGAATGGAGAAGAAGGGATTGCAGTGTAGCCATCCCCTGAGTGGATGATTCCTCCCTTTTGTCTCTCTGGTGAGCACACATCGCCTATAGTAAAAACAAACAAAACTCGGGAACCAGCAGTTAGCATAATGGCTATGTCGCTGGACTCCCATGTAGTTGACCGCGGTTCACGTCCTGGACCTGGTGGCGTAGAACTCACGCCAGGCGCGTGTGTGTGCGTGCCCAAGATCCCAAGAGGAGAATGGAGGAGAAGGCATTGCGGTGTGACCATCCCCCCTGGGGGGTGATTTCTCGCTTTCTGTCTCTATGTCTCTCTCTGTCTGTCTGGCGAGCGCATGCGCCCTATAGTGAAAACCTCTCAAAAAAGAAAAAAAAAAAACTCTAAAAAAGAAAAAAGAAAAAACACAAAAATGAGGTATATATACCATGTAAAAATTATTTTAGGCTTTCTCTGAAAAACAAAACAAACACCAAACTCCTTAAAAAGTGACCATAGAGTTCAGCTATTTAAAGTTGTAAGGTGGTCAGAAGATAGCATGGAGGTTAAGATGCTGGATCTTACATGGCTTACTGCATGGTTCAAGTCTCAGATTCGGTGGTTTGAAAATCATGCTGAGCACATGTGTGTGTGTGTGTATGTGTGCTCAAGATCCCAAGAGGAGAATGGAGGAGAAGGGATTTTGGCATGGCCATCTTCTCTGAGGGGAGGGGTGATTTCTCACTTTCCCTCTCTTCTCTGTCTTTGTGTGTCTATGGTTAAAAAAAAAGTTATAAGAGAAGCCAGTGGATTTCAGTTTGGCATGTGGGCATCTCTAATTGAGGCTGTTGTAAAAGGCAGTAATGTCCAGGTGGGCCAGGAAAAACAGTCTTCTGATAGTCTGGCAAGGAGAAGGCAGCATCTCAAGTGGGGAGGAGAGAACACTAAGTCCATTAGAGGGAAGGAGATAAAAAGAACAGAGTATAAAATCTCAGAACTTGTTGGCAGAGGCGGCCGGGAGATGGTGGACATTCAGACTGAGCATGCTTACCCCAAACAGCCAACCACCTTCCCAAACAAGAATAGGATCTTGCTGGGAGAAACTGGCAAGGAGAAGCTCCCAAGATACTGCAAGAACATTGGTCTGGGATTCAAGACTCCCAAAGAGGTCATTGAGGGTACCTACATTGTCTGGTAATGTGTCCATTCAAGGACGGATCCTGTCTGGTGTGGTGACCAAGATGAAGATGCAGAGAACCATTGTCATCCGCTGGGACGACCTCCACTACATCTGCAAATACAATCGCTTTGAGAAGTGCCACAAGAATATGTCTGTGCACCTGTCCCCTGCTTCAGGGATGTCCAGATTGGCGACATCATCACAGTGGGTGAGTGCTGGTCCCTGACCAAAACTATGTGCTTCAACATGTTCAAGGTCATCAAGGCTGCCGGTACCAAAAAGCAATTTCAGAAGTTCTGAACCTGGATGCCTGCCTGCTCCCCAGTAAAATAAAGTTATTCCCCTCTCCCAAAAAGAACTTGTTGGCAGAGAGGGTCTTTTTTTATTATTAACTAATTAATTAATTAATTATTATTATTATTTTTTTTAGTTTTGCTATACGGTAAATGTGCTTGCTGGAGAGAGACAAAGAGAAGTACATACAGAGAGAAAGTAAGAAATCACCCCCCTGGGAGATGGCCATGCTGCAATCCCTTGTCTGTTCTCTTGGGATTTGGGGGCACACATGTACACATGCCTGGCATGTTTTTCAAATGGCTGAGTCCTGGATTTAAACTATGCCTCTAGCCATGTGGGATTCAACACCTTAATCTCCACACCATCTGCTGGCCTGAGAGGGATCTTTATAATTCACTCATATTTTAAGGGACATTTCTGAAATCTGATGAAACAGAACAGAACCTACGGCAACAGGTAAGATAGAAAAGAAAACATACCGAACATACCAGAAGTTTAAATGACTCTGGTGAGGTCTGTGTCACAGGCCAGGACCACTGTACTCTTACGTCATCTTTGTTAAAACCTCAAACAGGCGCCCCTCCTGGCCGATACAGACTCACAGGCACTCCCCCGTAGCAGGTAGCAGGGCGCTGGCTCAGACCGAGCACTCCACCTGGTTAACAAGCACAGGCTTGTTAATAAGCACAGATGTCAGCCTTCCCTCCCTGCCTGGGCTGCGTGTTTGTGCTGCACAAAAGCCAAACAAGTGGTCTTTCCACAAGCCAAAGAGAAATCTAGAAATCAGAATTCCCAGTTCAGTTGGTTTGAGAGTGAGGTGATTAGAGTCAGCACAGTGTGAACACAAAGGCTCCAACAGAAAATAACATTTCTAGCAATCAGGTCTAGATCAGGGTAGGTAAGACCTGACAGTGAGGCTATGGATGCAAATCAAGGCACTGTGGACATAAATAAAGAGTGGAGGAAAGGGCGCCAGCAGGTGTGGTGGTGGTTAAGGTGTTGGACTCCCACATGCCCAACTGCTGTTCAAGTGTCAGACACGCCAGATGCCAGTGTGCGTGCATGCCCAAAATCCTGAGAGGAGAAAGGAGGAGAGAGGATGGCTGCATGACCACCCTCTGGGTGGGGGTGATTTCTCACTTTCCCTCTCTGTCTCTCTGGTGAGTGCATGCACCCTATGCAAAAACTTAAAACAAACAAACAAAACAAACAAACGAACAACAACAACAACAAAAAAAAAAAAAAGAAAGAAAAAAAAGGAAAGAAAGAGAGACAGCAGGGATTAAAGAAGGCTGGAGGAACTGTCTCCAGAGACCAGGTTCTAGCAGAGGATCTGAGAGACTAAAGAATGATGACAAGAGGGAGCTGTAAAACTTAGTGTCTTAGTCTTGATGAAGCTATGCTTTGACTGTCTGGTTTCTATTTCAAAGTTCCCTTATGTTGAACTGATAACGTTCGAGCTGAAATGGGGAAACCATATGCGTTAGAGGAACTGGGCTTGATCTTTGATAGAAAAACTAAAACAAAACCTCCATTTGATTTTGGAGGATGGAAATAAAGAATAAACTTGAGTTCTACTGGACATGAAATGGAGCAGACCTTCTCAGTTTACCCACTTCAGTTCAATGTTGTTTTAAGACCTTGACAAATAAATACACAATTTTATATTGGTATATTAGATGTATATTGTGTAGTCAATTTAAGATCAAGTAAGAACTTGATTCTGTAACATTCCATATCTAAGTCAGATGCATTGATCAATATATACTGCTGTTATTACTTTACAAGGAAAAATAGAAATGGAATTTTTTTTAAAACTTATATAGCCATTGGAAAAACAACTGAAGTATCATCAAACAGCTTTTTAACTGCTGGTAAAACTTTTCAAAGAACCTAAAATTTTTCATTTAGGCAAATACAGTATATTTTACTTTATTAACAGGATTAACACATGAATCTTCATATTAAAACTCTCTTGGTACTGGGCCTGCCAGGGTATGGTGGTTGAGATGGCTGAATCCCACAAGGCCAGCTGTGTGATTGGAGTCCCAGACCCAGGGCCTTGAAAAACATGCCAGGTGCGTGTGTAGGCATGCCCAAAATTTTAAGAAGAGGATGGAAAAGGGATTGTGGTGTGGCTATCTCCCTCCAGGGGCACTTTCTTACTTTCTCACTTTCTTTCTCTCTCTGTTTCTCTCTGGTGAGCACACAGACCCTATAGCAAAAACTAAATAACAACAGTAAAAACTATCCTGGTATTAACTCTGCAATATTGAAGTTTAGAATTTTAGTTGCTGAAATACTTAATGATTAATCCAGTTTTCTTAAAGTTTAGTCCATTGGACACCAATCTGGGAAGATGGCACTTTACAATACAGATTATGGGGTTAAAAATATTCAAAAAGCACTGAAGGGTCAGAGGTGGCATAATGGATAAGGTGCTGCATTCCCACATGACTGACCACAGTTCAAGTCCCAGACCTGGTGGCTTGAAAAATCACACTGGGCACATGGGTGTGCATGCTCAAAATCCCAGGAGGAGAATGAAGGTGAAGGGATTGTGGTATGGCATCACCCCTTGGGGATGGTTTTTCACTTTCCCTCTCACTGTCTTTCTCTTACGCATGCACCCTATGGCAAAAATACCTAGAAAATTTAAAAAGTAGTGAGTACTTTTGGGCAGAAACACAAGATACGTTAGCTTACTGAAAGTTCTACAGCCAGAAAAATGTTAAAAACTTTATTTAACCAAGATTTTCCCAAAGTTTCATGGCTATACTACCCCTTTTTAAGGTAAAATTTTAACTTACTTAACATTGTCTCAGTTATAGATTATTGTTTACCATGGTACCCTAAAGCTTTAAATTAGTAGCAATCATTTATTTAGCTTGTGAATCTGCTATTAGGGCAGGCCCATTGGGGAAGGCTTATCTTTCCTCCATGTCAGCTGGATAGTGTGACTAGGGCCTGGAAGATAAATTTCAAGATGGTTCAATCACAGGACCAGCAGTTAGTGTAATGGCTATGTCACTGAACTCCCATGTAGTCGACCGTGGTTTGAGTCCTGGACCCGGAGGCTTATACTCATGCCGGGCCCGTGTGCATGCATGCCCAAGATCCTGAGAGGAGAATGAAGGGATTGTGGTGTGGCCATTCCCTCTGGAGGGTGATTTCTAGCTTTCTGCCTCTCTTTCTGGCGAGCTCATGTGCCCTGTAGCAAAAACCTCTTCAAAAATAGGAAAAAAAAAAAAAAAGATGATTGAATCATGGGACCAGCAGTTAGCGTAACAGCTATGTCGCTGGACTCCCATGTAGTCGACTGCGGTTTGAGTCCCGAACCCGGTGGCTTAAACTCACGCCAGGCGCATGTGCGTGTGTGCCCAAGATCCCGAGAGGAGAATGGAGGAGAAGGGATTGCGGCGTGACCATCCCTCCTAGGGGGTGATTTCTCGCTTTCTGTCCCTCTGTCTCTCTCTGTCTTTCTAGCAAGCTCATGTGCCCTATAGCAAAAACCTCTCAAAAAGAGAGAGAGAGAGAGAGAGAGAGAGAGAGAAAGAGGAATAAAAAAAAAGAGAGAAAAAAAGAGGGAAAAAAAAGAGAGAGAGAGAAAAAAAAGATGGTTCAATCACATGCTGGCAAGTTCATGTTGACTGTTAGGGGGAAGTTCAGACAGGACTGAGGGCAAGGTGTCCATGTAGGCCTCTCCATCAGTTGTTTGAGCTCCCTCAGTGCATGGTGGCTGGGATCCCAGAATGAGTGTCCCTGGTGACGGGAAATGAAAGCTGCTAATTTCTTATGGCTTGGGTCTAGAAACTAGAACAACGTCATTTTTGCTCTATTGTATTGGAAATGCAGTTGCAGAAGCAAGACGTGAGAGGAGAGGACATAAATCCCCCACCCTCATCTCTTGATGGGAGGAGTTTTGAAGAACACAGGGGCTATATATTAAAATTATACATGCCGAAAAATGCACAAATCATAAATGCAGAGTTCAGTCAATTTATTTTGTTTGTTTTATTATAAACTTACCCAGGACCAGTTTAGTGACACAGTGGCAATGTGCTGCTCAAGAGAAGCCAGATCTTACTGACCATGGCTCAAATTCCAGGCCTAGTCATCCTGAAACATGGTAGGCAAATGTACAGTGCCCAAGATTTGATGGATTAGAGAACTGGAGGGAGGACAGTGAGGAATGACAAGACCATGTGAAGGGTGGTCTCTTTCTCTCTCTCACTCTGACATGCCTGTGTACAAACAAGCTCTATCATGAATAAAGAAAAAAAAAAATCTTCAAAAATAGGAAAAAAAAAAAAAAAGATGATTGAATCATGGGACCAGCAGTTAGCGTAACAGCTATGTCGCTGGACTCCCATGTAGTCGACTGCGGTTTGAGTCCCGAACCCGGTGGCTTAAACTCACGCCAGGTGCATGTGCGTGTGTGCCCAAGATCCCGAGAGGAGAATGGAGGAGAAGGGATTGCGGCGTGACCATCCCTCCTAGGGGGTGATTTCTCGCTTTCTGTCCCTCTGTCTCTCTCTGTCTTTCTAGCAAGCTCATGTGCCCTATAGCAAAAACCTCTCAAAAAGAGAGAGAGAGAGAGAGAGAGAGAGAGAGAAAGAGGAATAAAAAAAAAGAGAGAAAAAAAGAGGGAAAAAAAAGAGAGAGAGAGAAAAAAAAGATGGTTCAATCACATGCTGGCAAGTTCATGTTGACTGTTAGGGGGAAGTTCAGACAGGACTGAGGGCAAGGTGTCCATGTAGGCCTCTCCATCAGTTGTTTGAGCTCCCTCAGTGCATGGTAGCTGGGATCCCAGAATGAGTGTCCCTGGTGACGGGAAATGAAAGCTGCTAATTTCTTATGGCTTGGGTCTAGAAACTAGAACAACGTCATTTTTGCTCTATTGTATTGGAAATGCAGTTGCAGAAGCAAGACGTGAGAGGAGAGGACATAAATCCCCCACCCTCATCTCTTGATGGGAGGAGTTTTGAAGAACACAGGGGCTATATATTAAAATTATACATGCCGAAAAATGCACAAATCATAAATGCAGAGTTCAGTCAATTTATTTTGTTTGTTTTATTATAAACTTACCCAGGACCAGTTTAGTGACACAGTGGCAATGTGCTACTCAAGAGAAGCCAGATCTTACTGACCATGGCTCAAATTCCAGGCCTAGTCATCCTGAAACATGGTAGGCAAATGTACAGTGCCCAAGATTTGATGGATTAGAGAACTGGAGGGAGGACAGTGAGGAATGACAAGACCATGTGAAGGGTGGTCTCTTTCTCTCTCTCACTCTGACATGCCTGTGTACAAACAAGCTCTATCATGAATAAAGAAAAAAAAAAAAGAAAGAAAGAAAGAAAGAAAGAAAAGAAACAAATTTAACAGAAACAGAAAAACCCTACAAAACTCACCCATTCAGAATTCCTGCTAGTCTTCACTAACTGCTCAAGGGTAACCAACCTCTTGACCTCTAACACCAAAGATTAGTGCCTGGTTTCTCGACATCAGCTGGATCATTCTTTTCACTGTCCTGTGCACTGTGAGATGTTTAGTAGCATCCCTGGCCTCTACCCACCATATGCCAGGAGCTTCCTTCCCCTAGTCATGACAAACAAAAATGTCTTCAGGAATTGCCAAATATCCTTAAGGGGTGGGGTAGGAGAGAGTGTCACCACTAGTTGAGAATCACTATGTTAGAAGATAGTATCTCTCTTATTATTTATCTACACCCTTCCTAATCATCTGAGATATAAATTCCAATAGGGATTTTATGTTTCTGGTGTGTCATGATTTTCAATGATTCCATAATACCTAGGATACTGACTGGCATACAGAGGAACATTTTTGACTACCCACTGAATGACTGAATGGAGGGTAGCAATTCTAAGTAGTCTTAAAGAGTCTACTCTGTATGCTTTTTTCTCTTTTTTATTTCTTTTTTTTTTTTTTATTTAGCTGAATCCGCAACCACACACCACTTGGTTCATTTTTGTTAGAAATGACCATTTTATGACATTAACATTGGTATAAACTATAAGAATATTTTTACCTCTAGTAGGACTCTATTATTTTCTTCCTGTAACAATATGAAATGTGAGCCATGGAAATAGAAAAGATTGTGATTTCCCAAACAAATAAGCAGTGTCTCATA
Source organism: Tupaia belangeri chinensis (assembly GCF_000334495.1). Classification (NCBI taxonomy): domain Eukaryota; kingdom Metazoa; phylum Chordata; class Mammalia; order Scandentia; family Tupaiidae; genus Tupaia; species Tupaia belangeri. The sequence continues at coordinate 3,643,693 of NW_006204113.1, forward strand.
AGTGTGTTAATAATTTGATGTAATAACCTCAAATTGTGGTTTGTAATTGTCATGACAGCTGTGTGAAACAGGAATGCCCAGCAATAAAAAGTTCTCATTAAAAACCTGGGAGATGTCCTGAACAGCTACAAGAGAAAAGGAGCAAGAATCTAAGGTGGTAGTAAGAACTTGGGAAGTTCCTTTCTTTTCTTTCTTTTTTTTTTTTTTAAGAGAGATTTTTTTCTATATGGTGCGTGCGCTTGCTGGAGAGACAGATACAGAAAGCAAGAAATCCTTCCCAAGGGAGGATGGCCATGCCACAGTCCCTTCTCCTCCATTCTCCTCTTGCGATCTTGGGCACGCACACACGTATCCAGCGTGAGTTTTAAGTTACAGGGTCAGGAATTCGAACGCGGTTGTCTATGTGGGAGTCCAGTGAAATAACCATTATGTCACGTGCTGGCCCTAGTTCCTTCCTTTATTTTTTTAAAATCATTTTCTTTATTCCTGATGGAGTGCATGTGTGCATGTGAGACACAGAGATAGAGTAGAAATAGAGCAAAGTACCTTCCACAAGGTCTGGTCCTTCTGTACTCTTCCTCCAGTCCCCCATTGGATCCATCTGTATGCAGGTCTGAGATGTTTCAGGCTGACCAGGCCAGGGATTCAAACTGCAGGTGTCATATGGAATCCAGCTTCTCTCGAGCAGCACATTACTGCTGCACCATGAAGCCAGCCTGGGAAGTTACTAGTTATTCCAGCGAAAAGCTGAACATTTCTTTTGGAAGATAGCCACTGACACTACCCTGAAAATGTACCCCTCTCCCTGCAATGCCTGTAGCAGGCTTTTCTTATCTAACCAGGTAAAGGTTACCCCAGGAATAGTTTCCAGTGGAAGCAGGGTTGTCCATAAATTTTGACCAGAAACGTCTTTCTTTTGAAAATTCCAAACTGCATTTATTTACTCTCTAGTCACAATTATGTCAGAAACATAAACATAATTATCTTAATAGTATATAAGCTATGAAAATTAGAGGCACAATGAAGATAGAATTTTTCAATTCAGGGCTCTGAGAGATCACATTTTTTTTTTTTTTGGTTTTGCTTTGTCTTTAGTTTACTAAAAATGACATGTGTGCTCCTGGAGAGAAATACAAAAACAGAGAGAGAGAGAAAGAGAGAGAGAGAATGTGAAAAATCACCCCCTCAGGGAGATGACCACTCCCAGTTCCCTCTCTTTATTATTTTCTTGGGATTTTTTTTTAAAGAATTATTTTAATTTAATTTAATTTATTATTATTTTTTAGGCAATGAACTCTCCTGGGATTTTGAGCACACACGGTATACCAGTTGTTTTTCAAGCAGCCAGAACTGGGTCTTGAACCAGAGTTGTCCATGTGGGATCTAGCTGCCTTAACCACCACACCTTGGGCTACTCCACATGGTCATTTTGATGCGGCGATCTACTACAAAATCTTGCTTAAATGACTACTCCATTTTCTGGGTCATTCTGAATTGTTTCATCTCATTGGAGCCACCTCAATTAAAAGTGCAATTAAATCACAAAGGGTAGAGAAGTAGGTAACCTGCCCAATGTCACAGAAGTTAATGGCAGAACAAAAAACTTTAAGTTGATGAACAAAACCATTATACTCGGGACCAGCAGATGGTGTAAGGGTTACGTCATTGGACTCCCACCTAGTCCACCACGGTTCAAATGCTGGATTCAGAGGCTTAAAACTCAGGCCGGAGGACCAGCAGTTGGCGTAATGGCTCTGTCGCTGGACTCCCATGTAGTCAACTGCAGTTTGAGTCCCGGACCAGGCGGCTTAAGCTCACACCAGCGTGTGTGCATGAGTGCCCAAGATCCTAAGACGAGAATGGAGGAGAAGGGATTGCAGCGTGATTTTTTGCTTTCTGTCTCTCTCTGTCTTTCTGGCGAGTGCACATGCCCTATAACAAAAACCTCTCCAAAAACCAAAACAAAACAAAAACCAAAAAAAACAGCGCCAACAAAAAACTCAGGCCAAATGCATGCCCAAAATCCAGAGAGGAAAATGGAGGAGAAGGGATTGGGAATGGCCATCCCTCTGGGGATTATTTTTTGCTTTCTGTCTCTGTGGCGAGTGCGCATGCTCTATAGCAAAAATCTCTCTCTAAAAAAACCTGTTATATTCAACATATGCCTTATGAAACAAAGGTAGGACAAATGTAATACATAAAAGTGGGGAGAAAGAAATAACACAAACGCTTTTATTGATCCCAGATGTGTGTTGCCAGATGATGCTGTGGCTGAGTTACTCTCTCATCTAGTCGGTGTCTGAGTGAAAGTAAATTTTATACTGACCATTCGGGATTCGGGTATTTAAAGTTCGTAAGCGAGGGCAGCAGATGGTGTAGTGATTGTGGTGCTGGCTCCCACATGGTCAATTGTGGTATGAGTCCTGGACCTCGTGGCTTGACACGCACATTGGGTGCATATGAGTGCGTGCCCCAAATCCCAAGAGGAGAATGGAGGAGAAGGGATTGTGGTGTGGCCATTCCCCCTGGGGGGATGTGATTCCTCACTTTCTCTCTCTCTCTCTCTGTCTCTCTGGTGAGTGCATGTGCACTATGGCAAAAATCTCTTAAAAAAATAAAAAGGAAAAAAGTTCAAAAGAGGGGCCAGCAGGTGGCGTGGTGGTTAAGGCGCTGGACTCCTACATGACCAACTGTGGTTCAAGTCCTGGACCTGGCAGCTTGCTTTCCCACTTTCTCTCTCTCTCGCTCTTGCTCTCTCTGGTGAAAAAAAAAAAGGAAAAAAGTTCAAAAGAGGGGCCAGCAGGTGGCGTGGTGGTTAAGGCGCTGGACTCCTACATGACCAACTGTGGTTCAAGTCCTGGACCTGGCAGCTTGCTTTCCCACTTTCTCTCTCTCTCTCGCTCTTGCTCTCTCTGGTGAAAAAAAAAAAGGTAATAATAATAAATAAAATTAGGAACCAGCAGTTAGCATAATGGCTATGTCGCTGGATTTCCACATAGTCGACCGTGGTTCGTGTCCCAGACCTGGTGGCTTAAAACTCACGCCAGGTGCGTGTGCATGCATGCCCAAGATCCTGAGAGGAAAATGGAGGAGAAGGGATTGTGGCATGACCATCCCCTCTGGGGGGTAATTTCCCACTTTCTGTCTCTCTGTCTCTCTCTGTCTGTCTGGCGAGCGCACGTGCCCGGTAGCAAAAACCTCTCCGAAAAAACAAAAACAAACAAACAAAAAAATAAAATTAAATAAAATGATTCTGTAACAAAAATAAAGTTCAAAAGATATGGTATCTAGGTTTTAAATTGAAATTTGAGTATCACTTTTGATAAAAGTATGTTTATACAATAAATTTTATTTTCTAAAATCCCAAGATTTGACTACGTTAGGCCTTCTCATTAGACTGTACATGCTTATGATTCATTTTAGCAGAAGAAACTAAAGATGAGGAGAGGGTGGGGGTATGTGTGTGTAACAATTCTGTATGACGCAGAAAGAGGTGAATTAGAAGGGAGGATATTTTTAGATTCTTTTTTTGAAACAAAAAGATCTTAAATCAGGTGACTTGTTTACTTTTTTTTTTTTCCTTTTCCTTTTAAAATAGTGGGGAAAAAGGCCAAAAATCTGATTTGGGATTTTCTGAATGACATGCAATTCTACTTTAGGAGGTAATTGTCATAATTGCAGGTTACTTTCTTAAAATACCTGGAAAAAAATTCCTTTCTAAAAATGTAACTCCACAAGGATAGACGATATATGTACATCAGGAGAGTTTGTTATTTCCATCTGACTTTCATAGTAACATTCAGAGAACTAACTAGTAAACTTACTATCTTATTCTGAAATAAGACAAGGGGAGGGACCTGATGTCACCTCTTTCTCTAGGAAAAAAAATTTTTTTTTCATTTTAATTCATTCATTCAACCAAAATAGATGAACTAGGAAGACATTGGGCTAGATACAGGGTGTATATAAGTATGAGCACGACACGGTCTCTGTTCTCAAGACACTTTCAGTCTAGAAGGAGAAACACATGCCTTAAAATACATACACAGGGGGACCAGCAGTTAGCGTAATGGTTTTGTCACTGGACTCCCACGTAGTCGACTGCGGTTTGAGTCCCGGACCCGGTGACTTAAACTCATGCCGGGTGTGTGTGCGTGCGTGCCCAAGATCCCGAGAGGAGAATGGAGGAGAAGGGATTGTGGTGTGGCCATCCCCCCTGGGGGATGATTTCTCGCTCTCTGTCTCTCTTTCTCTCTCTGTCTGTCTGGTGAGCGCATGCGCCCTATAGCAAAAACCCCTCAAAAAAAAAAATACATACACAGGTTTACATCATAGGAGAGGGTCTATACCTCAGGAGAGGGTCTTCAAAAAATTAATGAAAAATGCATACTATGAAAAAATTAGGCGTGAGCTGGCCCTTAGCATGGTGATTTAGAGAACTGGACCCCACATGGCTTAAAGTGGTTCAGATCCCAGCCCTGGTGGCTAAAAACATGATGAGTGTGTGTGTGTGTGTGTGTGTGTGTGTGACCAAAATCATGATGGGAAGGAGAAATGGAAGAAAAAGGATTGTGGTGTGACCACACTCCATTGGGGAGTGCTTTCTTTTTCTTTGTGGTGAGCACATGTGCCCTCCAACAATTAAAAAAAAAAAAAGATAAAAAAAGTGAAAGTATGCATGGCTTTCAAACTTTTTTTTACAGCAAAATAAATTTGTACTCCAACCTCATTTTCCATGAACTTTTTGGAGTCCCCCTCTGAAACAGCTACTACAAAAACTCAGTGAGGCTAGGGAGACAGTCTTGGTGGAGCTGTTAGATATTAGGGAGTGGAGCCAGCAGGTGGTGTAGTGGTTAAGGCACTGGATTCCCACATGGCTGATTGCAGTTCAAGTCTAAGATCTGGTGGTTTGAAAATCACGCCAGGAGTATGTGTGTGTGTGTATTCCCAAAATCTTGGGAGGAGAAGAATTGCTGAGTAACCACCTCCCGTAGGGTCTGATTTCTTACTTTCCCTCTCACTGACTCTTTCAGGCAAACACACACGCCTTATGGCAAAAACCTTAAAAAAAAATTAGGTTTAGTAAGATCTGGATTCAAGTTCAAATCTGCCATTTTAAAATTGTGCCAAATCGAGTCCCAAAATTTGTGTATTAAATGAACACACAGCTTGTCATTGGTTAAACTTTCTTTCCTTCTCTCTCTTTTTCTCTTTTAGAGAAATTTTAGCTATAGGGCCTGTGCACTTGCCAGAGAGAGAGAGAAATACAGAGAGAGAAAGTGAGAAATCACTTCCTAGCAGCGTGGCTATGTTGCAATCCCTCTCCTTCATTCTCCTCTTGGGCTTTTGGGCACATACCACATGCCTGGTGTGAGTTTCAAAAGCTGGTAGATCATGGATTCAAACCATGGTCAGTTACGTGGAAATCCAGCAATGTAACCATTACACCATCTGCTGGTCCCAAACTTTCTTTATTTTTAAAGGACTGAAAATTCAAAGAAGTCAAACTATGATTTATAAATAACACATACATCTGGATATTACGGCTATTACTGGGAAACTGAACCTGTCTAAATGACATGTCACTGAGTATTATTAAATAATTTCTGTGGCTATAACTTCATGGTGAAAATGGATAAGCTACTATTAACTCCATGACCATCTTGCCAAAGTATATTAGCCTTGATCACCTCATTTACAGAGTACTAACATTGCTCGATATTATTCATTGACGTGTGATGAGACAATTCATAAAATAAGATATAAAAATAATTAATACACACCTGACAAGGTGTTATTAATATTAATATTCAGAGAGTTCTAAATTAAAATGAGAAGTTATTTCGGGGCTATTAGCTTGACTATGATGAAAAAGACAGATAATATCTTGGTGCTATGGAGGGTGTGGTGAAATGGGCACTCTTGTGCTTTGTTAGTAGGAGTATGAATTGGTACAACCAACCTTCCTCAAGGTCAGTTTGGCAATACCCATAAAAAATGTCTGACATCATCTTTGGCTCAGCAATCTCATACTTTTTAACTTGTGTCTTAAGGAAATTAAGTCAGATACAGACACAAAAATGATTGTTCGTGTATGTTCACTGTGGTGGTGTTTATAATGACAAAGCAATTGGAAACCACCAAAAGGCCTACCAGTAGAGAAATGCTTCAATAAATGATGGTACAGCTAGACACTGGAACTCTACACAGCTGTTCAGAATGGTTAGACAGATCTAGGCTGGCCCCTATGGCCTTGTGGTTAAGGGAGTTGGATACCACGTGGCCAACAGTGCTGTTTGAATCCCACCTTAGGGGCTTGAAAAACACTCCTTGTGCCTTTGTGTGCATGCTTACTCAAATCTTGACAGGTCAGCAAAATGGAGAAAGGATTGCGACATGACCACACCATATTGGATGGTGCTTTCTCTCTCTCCCTGTCTCACTGTCTCTCTCTCTGGCAAGCTCAGGTGCTCTCTGGCAGATAAAAATAAATAATTTAAAGAAAAGAAAAAGGAATAAAAACAAAAAAGAAAACAGAGGTCTATCTCTGTTGGCATAGAAAGATGTCAATATTCTGTTATTGAATGATACCATTTTAAAAAAAGTATATGCATAGGGGCAAAAACCTAACTCTTACATCTTTATTGAAGTATGATTTATGTACCATAAAATTTATCTTTCTAAGTGTATAGGCTAATGATTTTTAGTAATTTTATGTTGTTGTGCAACCATCACCACAATCTAGTTTTAGAAATTTTAAGAGAGATTTTTGCTATATGGCGCATGTGCTTGCCAGAGAGACAGAGAGACAGAAAGGGAGAAATCACCCCCCAGGGGGGATGGCCACCCTGCAATCCCTTCTCCTCCATTTTCCTTTTGGGATCTTGGGCACGCACACACACGTACCTGGTGTGAGTTTCAAACTTCCAGGTCCAGAACTCAAACCCCAGTTGGCTACATGGGAGCCAGTGACATAACCATTACGCATCTGTTGGCCCTTATAACTTTTTTATTATCCCCCCAAGTAGGCTTAACTTTCAAAATGTTTGCCATGTCATTATTTTATTAAAAGGAAAAGCTTCCAAAAGATGCTTATTTTTTTTCCTCATAATACATGAAAATAATCTATGAGAATATTTCTTTTACTAGTGTCCGAACTTTATCTCTGCTTTGCTAGTGACTTTAAAAACTGCCCTTTGGGAACCAGCAGTTAGCGTAATGGCTATGTCGCTGGACTCCTACGTAGTCGGCCACGGTTCGCGTCCCGGACCCGGTGGCTTAAAACTCACGCCAGGCGCCTGTGCGTGTGTGCCCAAGATCCTGAGAAGAGAATGGAGGAGAAGGGATTGCAGCGTGACCATCCCCTCTGGGGGGGTGATTTCTCGCTTTCTGTCTCTCTGTCTCTCTCTATCTGGCGAGTGCATGTACCCTATAGCAAAATCCTCTCCAAAAAAAAAAAAAAATAGCGTAATAAAAACTGCCCTTTAGGGTCAGCGGATGGCATGGTGGTCAAGGTGCCGGATTGCCACATGGCTGACTGAGTCCTGGACCTGGTGGCTTGAAAATCATAAGAAATAAATAGATAAATAAATAAACAAGTGTTAAAAAAAGCACTGTATTGAAATATAACTGACATACAAAAAGCTATTCATGTTTAATATATGCAACTTGATGAGTTTGGAGCTAAGTATATATTAATGAAACCACCATTACAGTCTATGCCATAAACATATCCATCGGCACAGGCCTAATTTTTAACAGTGCTTAGGTTGAATATGAATTTGAATAGGAGAAAGGTGTATGTGGGTGCTACAGTTTCCCACTTAATCGTTTTGTATTATTTGAATTATTTACAATAAAAATATACTATCTTTTAATTTGAGAAAACAGGAAAGGCTTTTCTATTTTGAAAAGAACAAAAAAAGGAAACAGACATATACCCCTTTGACCCAAATGTACTTGCTGGTAGCCTATTATTATTATTAGTTTTTGGAGAGGTTTTTGCGACAGGGCTCATGCACTCGCCAGAAAAACAGAGAGAGACAGAGAGTCAGAAAGCGAGAAATCACACCCCCCCGGGGGGGGGGATGGCCATGCCGCAATCCCTTCTCCTCCATTCTCCTCTCAGGATCTTGGGCACGCACGCACACATGCCTGGCGTGAGTTTAAGCCACCAGGTCCAGGACTCAAACAACAGTCGATTACATGGGAGTCCAACGACATAGCCATCATGCCAACTGCAGGTCCCCTGGTAACTTTCCTTGAGGAAATAATTTAATATGTGGAAAGGATTTGTTGGGGGAAAATTGTAAATTATATATTTTATGGTAGAAGAGAAAAATAATCATTAGGGAATATGAAAAGTGCAGAATGTCAACCTTTACATGTAGTACAATCTCATTTATGTGAAATAAGTTAACACAGCTAAAAACGCTGCTTGGAAATATAATAAAATTTTTCCAATGGTTATGTTTGGATAGTGAGATTACTACTTTTTACTCATATTTTATTCTTTGTATATTTCTTCATTTTCTCCATACCTGATATTAATATAAAACAGATCAATTATGGCATTCTTTTCCTTTTTTGAGAGGTTTTTTCTTTTTTCTTTTCTTTTCTTTTATTTTTATTTTTATTTTTTTTGCTATAGGGCAAGTGAGCTCACCAGAGGGACAGAAAGTGAGAAATCATCCCCTAGGTGGGATGGCCATGCAGCAGTCCCTTCTCCCTGCTCCTCGCCACACACACACACACACACACACACACACACACACACACAAGACCATTGTCTTTGAAGCCACCAGGTCTGGGACTAGAAACCACAGTTGCCTATATAGGAGTCCAGCAACGTGACCATTACCCCACTTTCTGGCCCCATTTATGATGTTATTTCTACACGTGTCTACATTTGTGAAAACAAAAGTGCACACATTAAATACGTGCAGTTACTATATGCCAATTATACCTTAATAAACTTCAAAAAATAGAGCTTGAAGAACCAAATCATCTTAAGCCTCTTATTGGAAAAGGGGTCTTGTTATACCATTTGGGGCTGGAAAGTGAAATGCATGGGGAGGTGGACATATTATGTTAATAATAACATGATCTCTCTATAGATATTTTCATTCATTTACTCATTCATTCAACAGATCTGCCTTTCTGTAATATTCCAGGAATGTCACTGAGTACTTAGATACCACGATGAAGGCCAAGCCACTGCCCCTAAAGAGCTCCCGTCTGTGGGGCAGGAGTAGGTCACCATGTAACAGACTCCAGCCAAGAGCCCCCTCCACCACCACCACCACCCCTGCAGTGCTGCCCAAGAAGGACCTTGGGGAATCAGGAAGATAGATCCTCTGTTCAGGTGGAGTCAGGAAGGGTGGCACCAGGTTTGCAGTTGAGGAGGTGGCCAGGAAAAATTCGGCTATCCTCCAGGGAGTGTCGCAGTCACTGGAGAAATGGGCTTTAGCACCTTTCACACACCCATGCCTATCTGACCTACGCACTTACAACAGTGCTCAGGGCTTGCATCCGTCGCCTCATTTACTCCAGGCCACAACCTTCAGTAGGCACTGTTAGGATCTTCATGTCACACTGAGGAAACTGAGGTGACCTGCCCAAGGTCACAGAGCCCTGGCCTGCTCCAAAGCTGGATCATCAGCCACACATACTCCTCTGCCATTGTACTGGGGCTCATGTTAAGTCCCTGACCCGGACAGCTCAGCTTTCGCTATTCACAATTTCCCCAAATCCCAACGTCCGTTAGCACAACCAATAGGGTCATGCCCAGCAAAGGGGTGGACTGAGGAGGATTTGGGGTTTGGAGGGCAAGCAGGGAAGACGCGTCAGGAGTCGAAGAGTGTAATCCCCCCACCCACGTACAGCGCGCTGGGCGCTGGGGACCCGGGGGTCCGCCAGC
>NW_006204113.1:3654380-3686975 GCF_000334495.1 Tupaia belangeri chinensis
CGGGCTCGCGCGTCAGAGCAGGGAGCAGAAACTTTGCCTTTTATTGTTGCCTGTAGCCCTTAAGTGCAAGGAACTCTGTGTCGGAAGGAAAAATGTCCTTCTTCAATTTCCGTAAGATCTTCAAGTTGGGGAGCGAGAAGAAGAAGAAGCAGTACGAACATGTGAAGAGGGACCTGAACCCCGAGGAGTTTTGGGAAATTATAGGAGAATTGGGCGACGGAGCTTTTGGAAAAGTGTACAAGGTAAGAGGGAGAAAACGGGAAGTTGTGCTTGGAAAGATAAAACGGCCCTGGCCCGGAGTGGCACTGGGACTTCTCGCGCCCGTGTCCCCCTCCCGCCTCCTGCCCCTTCTTTTGACTTCGTGATGTTGCGTTGGAACTTTATTTCGCTTATCACCCAGGAGTGGTTTAGACAGTAGGGTTTACGGCTGAACAAAATGGGGCCTGGGTGTCGTTTGAAGAGCGATTGCTAAAGGGAGGCAGGGTTATTATACAATCTCCTCTGTCCAACTTCAAAGGAAATGAGAAGTGTTCTTTAATTTATTGGAGGGAACTGGTGTGGCTCTCAAGTGCTTTAAAATCAGAAAGTCATTACACTTTTCAGTGGATTAACTGCATTCACATGCATGCTTGAACTAAAACAGTTTTCTTTTTGGGGTCCAGGACATTTATTTATTGGTTGTACCTATAGATCATGTATATAACTGGTCTTCTGGGATTCGAGCAAAGCTGGCTACTTGCAGCCTGTTCTTGAGTGGGTTGCTTAACAACATACTATAAAATGACATAGAATTTCTGTTAGAAGATTTCCAGAAGAAAACTTGCATCTGGTACTAGTTTCTAAATATAGCCAGCATTGACTAGAAGTCAGTACCAGCGCTTAACAACACACACACTCTCTCTCTCACACACAGGTATTTCAATAGGACGAGATTTGGTGTTTCAACCTGAAGGCATTAATGTTAACTATTTATTATCTCCGAAGGAGCACATGAGTGATGTCATTGGAGTATTTTCATCCTGAAGGGTGAGGTTTTTATGAGACACAGTTCAGGGGAAGGACCCACAGGGTTGCCTGGAAGTGAAAACATAAATAATATTACATGGGGTTTTTCAGTTTTTAAGCACTTTCACATAATTTAGCCTTCATAAAAATCCTGTAAGGTAGGCAAGTTAATAGTAGTATCCACATTTCCCAGATAGGGACACTAAGACTCAGAAATGGTTCATATCACGCAAGTCAAGCTCTAGACTTGAACTCAGGTCTACTGACCCCACATTTAGTACTGTTTTTTACTTTAACAATCATTGGTAGAAAGGATGGCGTTGTTTCCTACTTTCTAAGCTCCATTACAGTTATGCCTTTGCCCTTCCCGGGGCCCAAATTATGGTATACATTAGAGTTTATCCATTGTTTTAGCACATAGTGCACTGTCTCTGTATTTGTTGAAATGAAAGAATGTACGCTATACACATATGAATACTAATGAAGCTATCCTATGTCATGAAAGTTGGCAGGGTAAAACTTCAGCATTTGTATTTGGGTTTCAGCCTGAGTTTATAATCTAAGATGCAAGGTAGGAAGGGCTTTTAATGCAGTGGGAAGATCACTCCTGGGAATTGTGTTTAGTGCTCACTGTCACAAACTGGCCTTGTGATTTTAGACAAAACACTTCCTTGGACCTCTGTTTTCTAGCTGTAAAATCATAGATTTCTCTATAAACATTTGCTTAGATTCCTTCACTTATTAATGCTCTGTGAGTATAGTTAGCTAGGAAATGCAAAAATAAATTAAGGCATTTGGACTCTTGTTAAAAGGCAGTAGATTTTCATGGGGAAAATTAGGTTGTTTTATTGAATATGAAGTGTGGTATAAAGAGCATTGGCTGGAGTGGGGGCTGTGTCAGGGCTCTCTCATAGCAGCATGTGACCTTGGGCAAGTTACTTACTTGTTCTGTTGCCTGACTTTTCTCATCAGAAAGGCCTGCTCTTCAGTATGTGAGGAGTAAACGAGATGATAAATACATAGCACATAGAAGGCTCAGTGAATAGTATAGTAGAAATTACTGTTATTACACTTAAATCTTACAGAAGCAAAATCTGGGGTAGGAAAAGGGAGTAAGAAGGTAGTCAACCATTTTCTTGGTTTCCAGTGGCATAATGGTTATGTTGCTAGCATAATGGCATAGGCAGATTGGGTGGAATACTAAGGCTCTGTGGTTTAATTCTACAGTGACTCTACAAAGTGCAAAGAATCTTCCTACCGTGAGACATCAGTTAAAAAATTTCAAAAAGTAAGTGAATTTCTGAAAAGTAAATTCATCATGTGGTGAACACCAAAAAAATGGTGTCAAGAATTTTTTTTCTTTTTTGAGAGGTTTTTGCTATAGGGTGTGTGCACTCGCTGGAAAGAGAGAGAAAGAGATAGGGAGACAGAAAGCGAGAAATCACCTCCCAGGGGGATGGCCACACCGCAATCCCTTCTCTTCCATTCTCCTCTCAGGATCTTGGGCATGCACGCATATGCACACTACGTGAGTTTAAACCACTGGGTCTGGGACTCGAACCACGGTCAACTACACGGGAATCCAGTGATATAGTCATTATGCTAACTGCTGGTCCCAAGAATTTTTTTTTTGGTGGACTTCTTGACTTTTTATTAAGCGAATTATTTTTTTTCCTATAGGGTGAGTGCACTGGCTGGAGAGACAGAGAGAGATAGAGAAACAGAAAGCAAGACATCACCCATGTGGAGGGGAGAGGGCTACACTGTAATCCCTTCTTCTTCATTCCGTCCGGGTTTTGGGCCCACATATACCTGTGCCTGGAGTGAGTTTTAAGCTGTCTAGTCTGGGACTTGAACCATGGTTGATACATAGGAGTCCAGCGACATAATATTACACCGTCTGTTGGTCCCCAGATGAGTTTAAAACAGTTTTTTTTAATTAGATTTTTTGCTATAGGGTGAGTGCACTTGCAGGAGAGATAGAGACCGAGAGATAGAAAGCTAGAAATCACCCCCTCAACCCCTCTAGAGGATGGCCATGCTGCAATCCCTTCTCTTCCATTCTTCTCTCAGGATTTTGGGCATGCTTACGCATTCACCTGGCCCTCATGGACCTGGCATGAGTTTTAAGCTTCTAGGTCCGGGACTTGAACTGCAATTGACTATGTGGGGATCCAGTGATGTAACCATTATGCCATCTGCTGGTCCCGGTGACTGTGTTTTAATATGATAATTTTAAGGGTATGGGTTCTTTGTATCTTTTTCATGTCACTATATGCTTCTAAGGAATAGGGTATGACATTTTTATTAAAGAAAAATTTAAACTTGTTTGAACATTTTGGGACTCTTTCCTGAAAGCTTCTATTTTTTTTTTTTCTTTTTTCTTGGAGAGATTTGCTATAGGGCGCATGCGCTTGCCAGACAGACAGAGAGAGACAGAGAGACAGAAAGCGAGAAATCACCCCCCAGGGGGGATGGCCACACTGCAGTCCCTTCTCATCCATTCTCCTCTTGGGGTCTTGGACACACACACGTGCCCGGCGTGAGTTTAAGCCACCGGGTCTGGGACTTGAACCGTGGTCGACTACATGGGAGTCCAGTGACATATCATTACGCTAACTGCTGGTCCCGAAAGCTTCTATTTTTCAAGAGTCTTTAGAAATTATAAAATTTTAAGCTTTCTTCTATAAGGGGGAGAAAACTTAATCAAATTCTAACATTGTGCATAGTAAGTAGTATGCAGTAGAAAACTATTTCCAAACTTGATTCTAACTATCCTTTGCTATGGAAATTGGTAACTGTTACAAAGAGTAAGTTGCACAGTAATCAGATTGTATATTTAGTTTATTTGATTTATTTTTCCCTCATAGAATTGTATTTTTTCTACTCAGTCCATCATTATACAACCCTAAGAAAGTTTCTTATTTTCATGAAAAAAAATCTTTTTTCCATTATTTTAAATTTATTTTCTATTTTAAATATATTATTATTGGGCATATAAATGAAGATAATGTAATATCCTTCACTATTTTTTATCTTTGGATTTCCACTTTTAAAAAAAATTTCATTTAACTTTATTTATTTTTAATTTGACCAGAGATGAGGTGGGCAGGGAGAAAGTGAGAAAGCAAGCCACCAGGTCCAGGACTCGAACCACTGTTGGCCATGTGGGAGTCCAGCACCCTTTAACCCATGCCACCGGTGGCCTCTGGATTTCTACTTTTTTTAAAACCACCCCCTTTTTTGGAGAGGTTTTTGCTATAGGGCATGTGTGCTTACCAGAAAGACAGAGAAAGGGAGAAATCACCCCCCCAGGGGGGATGGCCATGCCACAATACCTTCTCCTCCATTCTCCTCTTGGGATCTTGTGCATGCACGCACAGGCACTTGGCATGAGTTTAAACCACCAGATCTGGGTCTCAAACCACTGCCGACTACCTGGGAGTTCAGTGATGTAGCCATTACGCTAACTGCTGGTCCTGATTTCTATTGTTTTTCTTTTTTTTTTTTTCTGGAGAGATTTTTGCTATAGGGCACGTGCGCTCGCCAGACAGAGAGAGACATAGAGACAGAAAGTGAGAAATCACCCCGCAGGGGGGATGGCCACACCGCAATCCCTTCTCCATTCTCTTGGGATCTTGGGCACGCATGCACACGCGCCTGGCGTGAGTTTAAGCCACGGGTCCAGACTTGAACCGTGGTCTACTATGTGGGAGTCCAGAGACATAGCCATTACGCTAACTGCTGGTCCCTGATTTCTACTGTTTTTAACAGAAAAAATTATGTATTGCATTTCTAGAAATCTAGTTTGTCTATTAAATCAGTTGAAGCTGAACTCATGGATGAAAGTGATCTTATGACAGCTGAAGGGCTTGTGTATTTTTTAAATTAATGAAATATGTAATTTTTGTGTTGAAAAGCAAAGAAACATACATGTATATTTAACACATAATGAGGTGAATTCATTTTAACAACCATCAGGATTAAAGATTTCTCTTACCATTCCAGAATCCTTCCTGCCTTCTTTCTCATTCTGATCGCCTCTCTTTCTGAAGGAAACCACTATTCTTTCTTTTAAGTTATTCATTTGTTTATTTTTCTTTAGTTTACCTCTAGGTGTGTGACCCTACACATTATAGATTTAGATTTGTGTGGACCTGACCTTTGTGTGAATGGAGTCACATTGAGTGTATTCTTTTGTGTCTTCTTTCAAAATCAGCACGATGTTTGTGAGGTTTATCTTTGTTCTCATCTAGCATTGTAGTTTGTTCATTTTCATTGTTGCACAGTATTCCATCATATGATTATATCACCAGTTACTTGCCATTTGTACTATTAGTGGGTATACTAGTTACTGGTTTTTGGCTATTATCTATAGTACTTAATGCTCATATTCATGAATTTGCTAAGAATTAACCCAGGAGTAGAAATACTGCAACTTTAATTTTATTAGATGATGCCAAACTATGGGTTGTTGGAAAAGTCAAGGCACATTTTTGCATAGAAAAACAGAAAAATATGTCATGACTTTCCTGACAACCCAATAATTGTATCAATTTACATTCCCACTGGCAGTTTATGAGAGTTTTCTTGCTCTGCATCCTTGCCAATGTTTGATATTTTCAGATTTTTTTTTTTTTTTAATGCTATAGGGCATGTGTGCTTGCTGGAGAGAGAGAGAGAGAGAGAAATCACCCTCTGGGGAGGATGGCCATGCTGCAATTCCTTCTCCTCCATTTTCCTCTCAGGATTTTGGGTGGACCCTCATGCATAGACATCAGCATGACTTTCAAGCTGCAGGGCCGTGATTTGAGTTACACAGTTGGCCATGGGAGACCCAGCTGTCTAAACCACTACTCTGCCTACTAGCCCAATATTTTCAGAATTCTTGAAGTTTGATGGTGTGGTATAGTTTTTGTTCTTTTTTTTTTTAAGTTTTTGTTGTAAGGTGCATGCGTTTGCCAGAGAGAGATGAGAGAGGGAGAAAGAAAGAAGGTAAGTGAGAAATGACACCTCAAGCAGGATGGCCATGCTTCAGTCCCTTCTCCATTTTCCTCTAAGGATTCTGGGCATGCATACACACTCACCTGGCATTTTTTCCAAGCTGCCAGGTCAGTCATGTTGGATCCAGCCGCCTAAATTGGCATGCTGCTGGATAGCTCAGTTTTCAATATGCCTTTAATGCACCTTTCTGTGATTATGAATAAGTAGTTATCTATTGGTAATTTTTTTTGAAGAGGTTTTTACTATAGGGCGCGTGCACTCGCCAGAAAGAGAGAGAGAGACCGAGAGACAGAAAGCGAGAAATCACCCCCCAGGGGGGATGGCCACGCTGCAATCCCTTCTCCATTCTCCTCTCGGGATCTTGGGCATGCATGCACATGTGCCCGGTGTGAGTTTAAGCCACCGGGTCCGGGACGCGAACTGCAGTTGACTGCATGGGAGTCCAGTGACATAGCCATTATGCTAACTGTTGGTCCCAGTCTATTGATAATTTTGATGTCTTCTTTTGTGTTCAACTCTTGTTCATGTTTTCTATTGAGGACCTTTGTTTATTTGTAGAGTATATATACATGCATATATAATATATTTATTTTGGGTTAAACATTTGCTGGTTATGGTTATTGCAGATATCCTAATCTGTCACTTTTCTTTTTTTTTCAATTGTCTGAGGCTGCCCGTACTTGCCAGGGAAAGGTAGAGAGAAGAGGGAGAGAGAGAGAAACAGTATTCCCTAGTAGGATATGGGCATCCTGCAATTCCTTTTTTCTCCATTTCTCCATCCTGTCAGGATTTTGGACATGCACATACACATGCCTGGTATATTTTTAAAGCTGCTGAGGCTGGGATTTGAGCCACAGTTGATCACATGGCATCTGACTCCTTTAGCCACAAGGCTATGGAGCTGGCCTGTCTTTTCATTCTTATCATAGCATCTATTTTTGGGGGGGTGGGAGGTGGGGAGAGGTTTTTGCTATAGGGCATGTGCGCTCGCCAGGAAGACAGAGAGAGACAGGCAGAAAGCGAGAAGGCATGCCACAATCCCTTCTCCTCCATTCTCTTCTCAGGATCTTGGGCACGCATGCACATGCGCCTGGCGTAAGTTTAAGCCATTGGCTCCGGGACTTGAATTGTGGTCGATTACATGGGAGTCCTGCAACACAGTCATTACACCAACTGTTGGTCCCATCATAGCATCTTTTTATTAATAGAATTCTTGATCTTAATGTAGTCCAGTTTGTCAGTTTCTTCCTTTCAGTTAATACTTTTTTCCTAAAGTTCCTTTCTTTCATGAGAGACAGTGACACAGACAGAGACAGACAGACAGACAAGTACTGTCAACAGGATTCCATTCTATAATCCAATCCCCTCAGCCCTTCCAGCCAACCAGATCATGTATGCATGTGCCTGGTGGATACAGATGAGTTGGGGGAACCAAACCCTCAATCTTCCACATGGATCCAGCATCATTTAAGCAGCATGTTACTGATGTGCCACCAAACTAGCCTGCTTTTTGTATTCTATTTCAGACAGCCTAACCCAAGGTCATGAAAATAATCTACTATATTATCTTCTAAAAGCTTTACAGTTTTACCTTTAACCTTTAGGCCTGCAGTCCACCTAAGGTCGATTTAAAAAAAAACAAAACAGAACTACTATTGTAAGTTTATTATAGTTTTCTCATGAAACAGAGAGGGCATGTGAGCGAGACAGACAGAGATGAGAGACAGGTACCCCTGACAGGGTCTCATCACACCATGATCTTCTTCTTCCACCTCTCTCTCTAGCCAGGATCTTAGGTACCTGTGCTTCTGTGTGTTCCAGGTCAACTGTGGATCTGAACCTGCAGCTGGCCATGTTGTCTCCAGCATTGTAGATCAGCACCCACTGCAGCTGGGCCTGTAATAGATTTTTTGTAAATAGTATGAGGTAGGGGTACAGTTTTATTTTTTTCTCACATAGTATTGTCCCAGAACCATTCACTGTCCCAGAACCTCTCCACCGCTCTGTTTATGATACATGTTTGTTTCTTTAATCTCTGTTGTCTTTATTTGTCTATTTTGGTCCCAGTATCTTACTGTCTTAATTAGGAAAGCATGAAAATACATCTTGCCTAGGTCAAGACTTTACTCTGTTCTTCAGGAGTGTCTCATATATTCCTGGCCCTTAGCACTTTTATGCTCATTTTAAAATTAATTTGGTTGAGTTCCTTTAGAGCCTACTGTGGTCTAGTTGTGGTGGTGCATAGGTAGTATTACCACTAAGGAGGCTAGAAACTGCATAGGAGGCATGAGTTTGGATCCTCTACCAACATGAATGGGGCACAATTGCACATGCTTGTGATCCTAGCTAATTGGAAGGTTGAGGCAGGAGGATCATAACACAGTGAGACCTGTCAAGAATACCTCAATGAAGCTTTTTTTTTTTTAACAGGGCATGTGTACTTGCAGGGGGAAGGGGAGTTAGGAGAAAGAAATAACTTCCACAGGGAAAATGGCCATGCTGCAATCCCTTCTCCATTCTCGGCTCAGGATTTTGGACATGGTTGCACATGTGCTTAACATGTTTTTCAAGCCATTGGAGTCAGGTCTTTAACCATGTAGTTGGTCATGTGAGATCTAGCCACCTTAACCACCATACCATCAGCTGGTGCCTTATACCTATTTTATTATTTTTATTTTATTTTATTTTTTTGGAGAGGTTTTTGCCATAGGTCATGTGTGCTTGCCAGAAAGACAGAGAGAGACATCAGCCCCCAGGGGAGATGGCCACGCAACAGTCTCTTCTCCATTCTCCTCTTGGGATCTTGGGCACTGACGCACATGCGCCTGGAGTGTGTTTAAGTCACCGGGTCTGGGACTTGAACAGTGGTTGACTACATGGGAGTCCAGTGATGTAGCCATTACGCCATCTGCTGGTCCTGGCCCTTATGCCTATTTTTAAAAATAGGTTTATTGGAACCAGCAAATTGCTTATAGTCTACCATGATTTAAAACTCACGCCAGACACCTGTGTATGCATGCCCAAGGTCCCGAGAGGAAAATGGAGAAGGGATGGTGGTGTAGCCATCCCCTCAGCTTTATTGTTGGCCAGCCATCATTGCAGTCAAATGTCAGAATCCTGCCATCCCTTCAAGTTCCCATTTTATAGTCATTCCCTATTCTCACACCTAACCTGGAGCAGCCAGCCACCTCAAATTTGCTTGCTTTTTATAATTTTTCCTTTTTAAGAAATTTCTTACAAAAGGAAACATGTATTTTTACACATGTGACTGTTTTTTTCACTTAGCACAGGGTTTCTCAATCTTGGTACAGTGGACATTTTGGACTGAGTAATTCCTTCTCATGGCGGGGTGGCTTATGTACTGTGGGATGCTTAGTAGCATCCTTGGCCTCTACCCACTAGCATCATCCTGACATGTGACAACCCAGAATGTTTCCAGATACTGCCAGATGTCTCCTGGGAGCAGAATCACCTCCAGATAAGCACCATTGGTTGATTATCACTGGTATTGTTTATGGGGGTTATCTTATCTTCTGCCCATTTAAAAAAATCGGTAATTTTTTTTTCCTTAATGATTTGTAAGATATGAGACCTTTTACCACAGTGTACATTGCTTTTCATGTATTTTTTTCTTAACCCCCAGAGGTTTTGTAAAAATATAAAGTGAGTTTGTTGGAAAACAGAGATTGAGGAGCCAACAGTGGCATGGTGGTTAAGGTGGCTGGATCCCACATGGTCCAGTGCATAGTGTGAGTCCTAGACCCAGCAGCTTGAAAAACACCCCAGATGCATGTGCCTGTGTGCCCAGAATCCCAAGAGGAAAATGGAGGATAAAGGATTATGGCAGTGCAGCCATCTCCCTGGGAAGTGTTATTTCTCTCCCTCAACCACCAGTGAGTGTACACACCCTGTAGCAAAAACTAAAAAAAGAAAAAGGAAAGAACAGTGATCGAAAATAATGGATTTCTGGGTTTTATGACCGATTGAACACAAAATTTTGCTTGCTCCAAAATCTCAGTAGAAACTATTTTCTCTCTAAATTTTTTGTTTTCCCATCTAAATTCTGTATTGCCTTATTAAATTTTTGGCTTGATATTTTATCTTTTCAGTTGCTAAGTGGAATAGGATATCTCTCCCTTTATGCTTTGTAATTATTGTTTGAATATAGGAAAGCTACTGATTATTATTCATGCTGTAATTTCTACATTTTGGATTCTCTTATTGTTTATTTTCCCCTAAGCATTCATTGTGAAATTTTTTAGTTCTGCAGAAAGGTTTGAAAGATTTGTACAATGAGATACACTTGCCAACTATCTAGGTTTTACAGTTTATGTTTTGCTGTATTTTCTTTATTACATCTATCCTTTTACTCATTCATTTATCCTTTTGTCATTTATTTTTCTTTTTCCTCCTATTCTCTTCATGTTTTTTTCTTCTTTCAATTATTTGCATTCATCATTTCTTTCACTTTTCTAATTTTGTTGGTTAATACTTTTGAACAATTTTAAATAGTCTGACATTGGAAGTACAAGTACTTTGTTTATTTTTAGTCAGGACATGTGTGCTCACCAGAGAGGGAGAGGAAGCATCCCCTAACGGTGCATGGCTGTGCTGCAACCCTTTCTCCTCCATTTAGCCATCCTCTTGGTATTTTGGGTATTCATGCACATGCGCCTGATTTGCTTTTCAAGCTGTTGGGGCCAGGATTTGTACTGTGCAGTTGGCCATGTGGGATCTGACTCTCTTAACCAGTAGGTCATGGAGCTGGACTGGGGCTGCTAGCGATTTAGTGAATTGTTTCAGAATATATTTTCTGGTAGGATTTTGAATTTTGTTTTTGTTTCTAAACTTGTTTAGGGCACCTGCATTCACTAGAGAGAGACAGAGAGAGATGGGAAGAGGGGAATGAGAAAGCATGCTCCAGGGGTGATGGCCACAGCACAATCCCTTTTGTGTTCTTAGAATTTTGGGTATGCATACACGTGTACCCAGTGTGTTGAATTTCAAGCTGCCATGTCTGGGACTCTAGCTGATGTTGGTCATGTGGGATTCAGCCACCTCAACCAACACAGTACCGGCTGGCCCAAAGTTGGAACTTTTAAACTTTCTTATAAACTTTAAAAGATTTGGCAGAAAAAAAAAATTTTCTTTTGCAGAAATTTAAACTTTTATTTTTAGTTAGTTAACTATGGGACATATGTATTCCTTGGAGAGGGATGCAATCTCTTCTTCTCCATTCTTGTCTCAGGATTTTGGGTATGCACACCCATGTGCCTGGCATGATTTTCAAGCTGCCAGGTCTGGAACTTGAACCATGTGGTTAGCCATGTGGGATCTAGGTGCCTTAACCTCCACGCCACCTATTGATCCAGTTTAAACTTTTAAACTTTTTTTTTTAATTTTCTGTTTTGAGCCAAAAAATTATTGTTTATGTGCTGACATAGACTTCCAGGTAGGTAATGTGTTACTGGGACCAGCAAATGGTGTAATGGTTACATTGCTGGACTTTCACATAGTCAACTACAGTTTGAGTCCTGGACCCAGCGGCTTAAAACTCACATAGGATTAGGATCAGCAGTTGGCATAATGGCTATGTTGCTGGACTCCCAGGTAATCGACCTTGGTTTGAGTCCCGGACCAAGTGGCTTAAACTCACACCAGGTGCAGGTGCGTGCGTGCCCAAGATCCTGAGAGGAGAATGGAGGAGAAGGGATTGCAGCGTGGCCATCCTCCCTGGGGGGTGATTTCTCGCTTTCTTTCTATCTATCTCTGTCTTTCTGGCGAGTGCACATGCTTTATAGCAAAAACCTCTCCTCCCCCCTGCCCAAAAATAAAAACCACTCATGTGGGGGTGTGTGTGCAACAGATGGCGTGGTGGTTAAGGGTGCTGGACTCCCACATGACTGACCGTGGTTCAAGTCCTGGACCAGGTGCTTTCTCATTTTCTCTCTCTCTAGCTCTTGCTCTGTCCCTTTCTGGTAAAATTAAAATAAGTAAATAAATAAAACAGTTATATAAAGTAATTCTAAAAGAATCGCTTAATAAATAAATAAATAAAACTCACATTGGGTACGTGTGTGCATGCCCAAAATTCTGAGAGGAGAATGAAGGGGAAGGGATTGTGGCATGGCCATTCCCTTGGGGGTGATTTATCGCTTTCTGTCTCTGTCTCTGTGGAGAGTGCAAATGCCCTATTGCAAAAATCTCTCTTCCCTCCCAAAAGAGCAATATGTTATTATACTAGATTCCCATTTTCTTCTCTGTAAATTGGTGTTTAAGTTTAAATAGATCTTTTCCCAATTCAGAAACACTTCATTCTTATTTTGCTACAGTAAAGTCTCTATGCCAAGATATACTATGTATGCTTGAATATAAGATGCTATTGTAGTTATATATAAAATACTGCATTTTTATGATAAAAATTTTACTTCTGTGCACTAAGATTAGAGTTGAATTGTTTTGAAATTGTAACAGATTTTAATTGAAGATACTAAGCTGAATTTTAGTGAATAATTTTTTTGGCCTAAAGATAAGTTGTTTTCAGTTTTTTTTTTTTTAAATTTGCTACAGAGCATGTGTACTCACCTGAGAGAGACAGAGAGAAAGAGAAAGTGAGAAATCATCCCCTAGGGGAAATGACCATGCCATAGTCCCTTCTTCTCCATCCTCCTGGGATTTTGGGCACACACGCATATGGGCCCAGCTAAATTTTCGAGCCACTGGGTCTGTGACTTGAGACACAATGGGCCATGTGGGATCCATGCCACCTGATGCCCCAAGATATCTTGTTTTATTTTTACTTGTAAAGCATATATTTTATTTTCAGTTAGTATACTGTATCATGTCATTTATATTTTTAAAGGGTTGTGTTATAGCTTGTGAATATTAAATGATAAAGTGATATTACATAATTTATTTCAGGATATTCTGCCAAAATTTTATAAAAACTAGCCCAAAGCTAACATACCTTAATCTGATTTTAGTCTATAAATCATTTTGATTGAACCTTTGGATTCCATGACTCCTTTCTTCTAGTCTGTGCCTCGATGGGTATAAAATGATATCTTCTCTGATTACTAATGTGGTTGAGTTTATTATTTCTGTATGTTTATTGGTCATTTAGATTTCCTCTTCTCTGAAGTACTTGTTAAAAATGTTCTGAGTTTGTTTTCTTTCATTGACATACGGGAGCCTTTGTATTGGGTTGTCAGAAAAGTCATGATATATTTTTTTCTGTTTTCTGTGTAAAAATGTGTCATGACACATTTTCTGATAACCCAGTAGTTTCTGGGCACCAATCTCTCTCGTCAGTTCTATATGAAACTTGTATTTTTTTTTTTTGCTTTATGGTTTGTGTTTTCTTTTTTTTTTTTTTTTTTTTTTGGGGAGGGAGAGAGAGACTTGCTAAAGGGTATGTGTGATTGCCAGAGAGACAGGGAGATACAGAGACAGAAAGTGAGCAATCGGAAATGGCCACGCTGCAGTCCCTTCTCCCCCATTCTCGTGTTGGGATTTTGGGCACACACACACAGGTACCCACATGCACCCGGCATGAGTTTTAAACCGCTGCCTCCCAGACTCCAGCTGCAGTCGACTGTGTCGGAGTCCAGCAGTGTAACCATTATGCCATCTGCTGGTCCTTTTGTCTTTTCACTCTTTATGGTATAGTTTTTTTTATACAGACATTATTTTATTGCCTAAATGTGTGTGCACTTGCCAGATAGTGACAGAGAGAGAGAGGGAGAGAAAGAACCCTCCAATGGGGTGTGGTCACAGTCCGTTATCGTTTCTCCATCCTGTCAGGATTTGGGGTGCACATACGCACGTGTGTCTGGTGTATTTTTCAAGCCCCTTGGGTCCGAGATTTGAACCATAGTGGACCATATGGGATCCAGCCCCTTAAGCACTAGCCTACAGGGCTGAAGCATTTTAAATTTTATTGTGGTCCAATTTATTAGCTTTTTTATATAGGGTCAGTGCTTTTTATCTTAAGAAATTCTTCCCTACCCAAGGCAATGAAGATGTCCTCCTAGGTTACCTTTTCAAAATTGTATAGTGTTGTCCTCTACATTAGGCCTACAATGAAGCTGGTGTTCATTTTCTTTGATAGTGTGATATAGGGGTCCAATTTAATTTTTTTCTTTGTTGATATCTAGTTGTTCCAGCACCATGTACTGAAAAAAACCTTCCCTTCCTTTGCTTTATAATGCCTCTGTGGTATATTAGATGTCCATATGCATGTGGTATATTGATAGGACATATATTCTTTTTTATTAATTTTTTAAAGAAGTTTTTGCCTTAGGTTGTGTGGGCATGTCAGAGAGAGAGAGACACAGTGAGAGGGAAAGTGAGAAGTCATCCCCAAGGGGGGATGGCCATGCTGCAATCCCTTCTCCTTCAGTCCCTTCTCCTTCATTTTCTTCCTGGGATCTAGGGCACAAATGCACATGCACCTGGTATGATTTTCACCAGGTCTAGGACTTGAACCACAATTGGCCATGTGGAAGTCCACTGATGTAACTGCTATGCCATCTGCTGGCCCTGACATTTATTCTTTATTTAAAAGTCTTTATTCATTCATTCATTTTTTTAAAGATGTTTTTGCTATAGGGCTCATGCGCTCGCCAGAAAGACAGAGAAAGACAGAGAGACAGAAAGCAAGAAATCACTCCCAAAGCAAGAAATCACCCCCCAGGGGAGATGGTCACGCTGCAATCCCTTCTCCATTCTCTTCTAGGGATCTTGGGCACGCACATACACGCGCCCTGCTTGAGTTTAAGCCACCGGGTCTAGGACTTGAACCGTGGTTGACTACATGGGAGTCCAGCGACATAACCATTGCTTCAGCTGCTGGTCCCGTGCCTGTCACGTTTTTTCAAGCTACCAGAATGTGAACTGCACAGTGGGGTCTAGCTGCCTTAACCACCATGCCACCAACTGGTCCCTATTGATTTATTTTTAAGACAGAGTTGTGGCATTACAATCTTCACTCCTCAGCCTCTCATGCCTCATCCTCCCAGCTAGGACTGTAAGCACTCACTGTTATTTATTATTATTTTTAGGATAAATTCCTAAGAGAATTAGGGCAAAGTAAATGATTATTTGTTAATCTTTACTGTAAAATTAGTCTAGAAAGTTTGTGCAAATTAAATTCTTTCAACTTATTTTCTAATTTTAAAAATTGTGGTAAAATACACATAAAAGTAACTATATTGGCTTAAATGTTTTTTTCTTCTTTATTAGTGATAGAGTGCATGCACACGTGTGTGTGTGTGTATGTGTGTGTGTGTGAGAGAGAGAGAACAGTACCCTCCACAGGGTCTGGTCATGCTGCTCTCCCCTTCCTCCATTCCTCTGGCCTGTGGAATCCCAGGCACTTCTGTGTATGCCCAGAATGTTTCAGGATGACCAGGTGAGGGATTCGAATTATGGTTACCATCAGTCTTCTCTTTAGCAATGTATTACTGCTATATCTTGACTATTTTTAAATGTACTGTTCATTGTATCAAATACATTAATAATGTGCAGTCATCACCACTTTCTGTCTCTGCAACTTTTCACTTTGTAAAATTGAAACAGTTAACTTTCCTCCTCTTCTCTCAGCGGTGGCAACCACCATTCTGCTTTCTTTTTTTAAAAATAATTATTTTATTTAACTTTATTTTAATTTGAGGGGAGAGAGAGAGAAAGAGAGAGAGAGAGAGAGTGAGCGAGCGAGCGAGAGAGTGCGTGAGAGCGTGCGCGCGCGCAAGCTAGCCACCAGGTCTGGGACTGGAACTGCAGTTGGCCATGTGAGAGTCCAGCGCCCTTAACAACCACACTACGTGCTGGCGCCCACTGTTCTGCTTTCTGACTCTGACTTTGACTACACTCAGTATCTCATATAATTGGAATCATACAGTATTTATTCTTTTGTGACTGCCTTTTTAAATTTAGCATAATGTACTCATTTTCATCCATATTGTAACATATGCTAGAATTTCCTTCCTTTTTAAGGCTGAATAATGTTCCATTGTATATATTGGGGTGTCAGAAAAATCATGACATATTTTTCTGTGTTTGTCTATGTAAAAATACGTCATGACTTGGGACTAGCAGTTAGCATAATGGCTATGTCGCTGGACTCCCACGTAGTCGACCACGGTTTGCGTCCTGGACCCGGTGGCTTAAAACTCATGCTGGGTGTGTGTGCGTGCATGCCCAAGATCCTGAGAGGACAACGGAGGAGAAGGGATTGCGGCGTGGCTATCCCCCCTTGGGGGGTGATTTCTCGCTTTCTGTCTCTCTGTCTCTCTCTGTCTGGTGAGTGCATGCGCCCTATATCAAAAACCTCTCCAAAAAAAAAAAAAAAAGCATCATGACTTTTCCCATGACCATTTACATATACCAATTTTTTACTTATCCATTTATCTGTTGATGACACTTGGGTTTCTCCTGAATTTTAGCTACATGAATACTGATGCTATAAACATGGATATGCAGGTATCTCTTTGAGACTTTGCTTTCTTTCAGTCCTTTAGAATATATATATCCAGAAGTGGAATTACTGGGCCATATGCTAATCTCTTTTAATTTTTGAGCTACTGCCATATTGTTTTCCTTAACAGCTGTATCATTTTATATTCCCACTAACTGCACCAAGATCCAGCTTCTCTACAACCTTGCTAGTGTTTGTTCTTTTCTGTTTTTTTTTTTTTTTTTACATATATACTAGCTATCCTAATGTTGGAAAGTGGTATTTATTGTAGTTTTTGATCTGCATTTCTCTAATGATTAGTGATGTTGAGTATCTTTTGTGCTTTTTGACCATATGTATATATTTTCTGAAAACTATTCAGTACTTTGCTCATTTTTAAATTGTTTTGTTATTGTTGAATTTAAGGAGTTCTCAGTATATTGTGTATATTAACTCTTATCAGATACCTTTTTGCAAGATACATTCGTTAGCTTACTCCTTTCTGCCTGTGGATGACACCAGGGAAGCATCGTTGAAGTCTCTTCCTGCTGCCATCATGTCTAAGTCGGAATCTTCCGAAGAGCAGAACAGCTGCAGAAACTCTGTAGTGGAGGGTTGAGCTTTGAAACCCCTGATGAAAGCCTAGGGAGCCATTTTGAGCAGTGAGGAACGCTCACAGACTGTGTGGTAATGCAAGTGCTCCAGCGGCTTTGGGTTTGTCACATATGCCACTGTGGAGGAGGTGGATGCAGCCATGAATGCAAGGCCACGGAAGGTGGATGGAAGAGTTGTGGAACCAAAGAGGGCTGTCTCAAGAGAATATTCTCAAAGACCAGGTGTCTACTTAACTGTGAAAAAGATCTTTGTTGGTAGCATTAAAGAAGACACTGAAGAAAATCACCTAAGAGATTATTTTGAACAGTATGGGAAAATGGAAGTGATTGAAATCATGACTGACTCAGGCAGTGGCAAGAAGAGGGGCTTTGCTTTTGTAACCGTTGATGATCTTGACTCTGTGGATAAGATTGTCATTCAGAAATATTATACTGTGAATGGCCACAACTGTGAAATAAAGAAAACCCTGTCCAAACAAGACGTGGCTAGTGCTTCCTCCACCCCAAGAGGTCGAAGTGGTTCTGGAAACTTTGGTGGTGGTCGAGAAGGTGGTTTTGGTGGTAATGACAGCTTTGGTCATGGACAGTGGTCGTTGTGGCTTTGGTGGCAGCCATGGTGGTGGTGGATACAGCGGAAGTGGGGATGACTGTAATGGATTTGGCAATGATGGTGGTTATAGAGAAGGCAGCTCTGGTTACTCTGGAAGCAGCAGAAGCTGTGGAAGTGGTGGACAGGCAGTGGCTATGGTGGGCATGGCAGCTATGACGGCTATAACAATGGAGGAGATGGAGGTGGCTTTGGTGGTGGTAATGGAAGAAATTTTGGATGTGGTGGAAACTACAATGATTCTGGGAATTATAACAGTCAGTCTTCAAATTTTGGACTCATCGAAAGGTAGAAACTTTGGAGGCAGAAGCTCTGGCCCTTATGGTGGAAGAGGCCAATACTTTACCAAACCATGAAATCAAGGTGTTTGTGTCAGTTCTAGCCACAGCAGTAGCTATGGCAGTGGCAGAAGATTTTAACTAACTGCCAGGAAACAGAGCTTAGTAGGAGAGGAGAGCCAGAGAAGCAACAGGAAAGCTACAGGTTACAACAGATTTGTGAACTCAGCCAAGCACAGTAGTGGCAGGGCCTAGCTGCTTCAAAGAAGACATGTTTTAGACCATACTCATGTGTATGGGCAAAAATACGAGGACTGTATTTGTGACTAATTGTATAACAGGTTATTTTCATTTCTGTTCTGTGGAAAGTGTAAAGCATTCCAACAAAAGGTTTTAATGTAGTTTTTTTTTGCACCCATGCTGTTGATTGCTAAATGTAATAGTCTGATCATGATGCTGAATAAATGTGTCTTTAAAAAAAAAAAAATACCTGAAAAAAAAAAAAACCTGTTTTGCAAATAATTTCTCTTATTTTCTTTTTTCTTTCTTTTCTTTTCCTTTTTTGGAGTTTTTGCCATAGGGTGTATGTACTCACCACAGAGAAAGAGACAGTAAGAGAGAAAGCCAGAAGTAGCCTCCCATGGGGGATGGCCACGCCTCAATCCCTACTCTTCCATTCTCCTGGTTTTTAGCATGCATGTACACTTTTTACTTTTGTTGATACTGTCTTGATCCACAATATTAAAAAAATTTTCATGAAGTGCAGTTTGTCTATATTTTTTCATTGCCTGTGCCTATTAGTGTCACATTTAAAAAATCATTGCCAAATCCAATGTCATGAAGCTTTTGTCCTATGTTTTTTATTAAAAGTTTTACTGTTTTAGATCTTACATTTAGGTTTGTTTTTTTTTTTAATCTATTTTGAGTTAGTTTTTGTATATGGTGTTAGATAAGGGTCTTTTACTTGGGCTATCCAGCCTTCCTAGCATTATTTGTTGAAGACTCTTCACATTTAAGGGTCTTGACATCCTTGTCAAAAAACATTGAACCATATGAGGGGACTGCAACAACTTAGTAGAAAATAGAATTAAAATATGGATTTATTTTGGTGAAAAATTTTGAAATTTCTGCATAATTTTTTCATAGTATGTGTTGTCCATAAACTTAAATTTTTTTATTATTATAATAATCTTGTTTATATTACATTGAATCATTTGTAACTTTATAGCCTATTACATTTCTTTTTCCAGAAGGGATACTATTCATATCAGTCAATACAAAGACATTAAAATCTTGTCCATAAACTTTTGGGAAACTCATTTTATATGCCAGTGTTTCTTTCTAGAATCTCTGTTGTAGTCCATTAGTTTTATGTTTACCTTAATGTCAGTACTATATTGTTTTGATTGCTGTAGCTTTATAGTTTTACTTTATTTATTTATTTATTTTTAAAATTTGACCAGAGAGGGACAGAGCGAGAGAGCAAGAGAGAGAGGGAACGTGAGAAAAGAAGCTGCCAGGTCCAGGACTCGAATCACAGTCAGTCATGTGGGAATCCAGTGCCCCTCACAATCACGCCACTTGCCAGCCCCAGTAGTAAAGTTTTGAAATGAGAAAGTGTGATTCTTGAGCTTTGTTTTTGTTTTTCAAGATTCTTTTGACTCTTTGGGGCCCGTTGAGCTTCCATATGAATTTTAGGACAGATTTATTTTTTTATTCTACAAGAAAGAGTAATGGAATTTTTCTTTTTTTTATTGGCTATAGGGTGTGTCCATTTGTTGGAGAGAGAGAGAAAGAGAGAAATGAGAAAAGGCTCCTGCTTGCGGTTTCGTCACACCATAATTTTTTCTCCGTGGTTTTTTTTTTTTTTCCCAGTGTACTTTTTAATTTTTTTAGAGAGATTTGTGCTCTAGGTGCTGGTGCTTGCTGTTGCTGGAGACATAAAGTGAGAAATCACCCCTCAGTGGGGAATGGCCACACACATATTTCCTGGCATGAGTTATAAGCTCTTAGGTCCAGGACTCGAACTGCAGTCAACTAGGTGGGAGTCCAGCAACATACCACTATGTCATTTGCTGGCCCCAGCCTAGTATGTTTTTTAAGGACTCAAAACACGCAGTTGTCAATGTGAGATCCAGGGCCTTAATTATCACCCAGTGGCTGGCCCTCTTAATTTCTTTTAGCAACATCTTACAGTTTTCATTGTACAAGTCCTTTACCTCCCTGGTTATTAATTCCTAAGTATTTTATTCTTTTTTTGTGCTGTCAGAATAGAGTTGTTTTTATTACCATTTAAAAATTAGTTTTCTTGGGAACCAGCAGTTAGCGTAATGGCTACATTGCTGGACTCCCACGAAGTCAACGGCGATTCGCGTCCCGAACCCGGTGGCTTAAAAACTCACGCCCGGCACGTGTGCGTGTGTGCCCAAGATCCCGAGAGGAGAATGGAGGAGAAGGGTTTGCGGCGTGACCATCCCCCCTGGGGGGTGATTTCTCGCTTTCTGTCTCTATGTCTCTCTCTGTCTGGCGAGCGCACGCACCCTATAGCAAAAAAACCTCTCCAAAAAAAAAAAAAATTAGTTTTCTTGAATTAATTTCCAGAAGTAGTACATCTTTGTCTTATTTTAAAATATATATATTTAAAAAATGCCTTGGCTTTTCTCAATTTTTCCTGTTTTTCTTTCTTTCTTTCTTTTTTCTTTTTTTTTTTGAGAGGTTTTAGCTATAGGGCGCGTGCACTCGCCAGAGAGACAGAGAAACAGAAAGCAGGAAATCACCCCCCGGGGGGTGGCCACACCGCAATCCCTTCTCCTCCATTCTCCTCTCGGGATCTTGGGCACGCACGCACACGTGCCCGGCGTGAGTTTAAGCCACCGGGTCCGGGACTTGAACCGTGGTCGACCACGTGGGAGTCCAGCGACATAGCCATTACGCTAACTGCTGGTCCCGATTTTTCGTGTTTTTTAACTACACAAACTAAGCAAATTTCCTCAGCTTATCTGTCACATAGTTATGTTTCTTTCAGCATATTCATACTGCTCAGAGCCTGCAAGTCTTTGAAATAAGTGGGGAAATCCTACGATTTGAAAAGTGGTAAAAAAATTTTGGAAACTGACAATTTAGCCATAGTTAACGTATTATTGACATCATTTATTGTTGGTTTATATTGACTGACTGATAATTATGTTTTGAATAAATAGCCAAAACAATACAAGTAAAATGGTCTTTGGGACTATAAAGAAAATGTAAAATATATTTCTTTCTCTTTTACAGAATTCAGGAAATGATCTAATACTTTTCTTTAAAAAAAAAAAAAATTGGGGGGGCCAGAAGATGGTGTGGTGGTTAAGGCAACTGGATTCCTACATGGCCGACTATAATTCAAGTCCCAGGCCTGGTGGCTTGAAAATCGTGCTAGGCATGTATGTGTGCATGTGTGCCCAAGATCCTGAGAGGAGAATGGAGAAGAAGGGTGTGGCATGGCCATCCCCCCCTGGGGGAGTGATTTCTCATTTTCCCTCTTTCTGTCTCTCTCCTCTCTGGCAAGCACATGTGCCCTATAACAAAAATCTAAAAAAAAAGAAAAGAAAAAAAATATACATATATATATTTAATAAATTTTTATGTACATTTATGTATTATTATTTAATTTGCTATAGAGCATGTGCACTCATCAGAGAGAGACAGAGGAAGAAAGAGAGAGAGGGAAAGTGAGAAGGCAAACCGTCAGATCTGAGACTTGAACTGTGATTGACCACATGAGAGCCCAGTGTCCCAGCCACTATACCACCCATTGGCCACTGACTTTTTGTAGTATTTTGCAGAAAATGAAAAGAGTATGTATAATTGATCCTCATTATTTGCAGAATTTGTTTTTGAAATTTTTACTTGCTAAAATTCACTCATAGCCCCAAACTCTACACTTATTGTACTTAGGTGTGCCGTCATGTGCCGTATAATGGCGTTTGATAAATGACAGTGTATGGCCTGATGGAACAATGGGCTACACCATATAGTTTATTGTAGTACGCTATGTCAAGTAATTGTATGTTATGTATATTTTATGATATTTGCACAGTGATGCAATCATTTAATGATGTGTTTCTCAGAATGTATCTTTGTCATTAAGTTATGTACATATGATTGTATAAGTGCAGAGCTGCCAAAAATTTGAGTCCCACATATAACAGAATAGCACAGACTGGGTAATGTATGAAGAACAGAAATTTCTTCATAGTTCTGGAAGCTGTGAAGTCCAAGATTGAGTGCTTGCATCTTATGAGGGTCTTCTTGCTGTATCATCCCATGGTGGAAGGCAGAGGGTGAGAGAGCAACGGGGGTTGGACTTGCCTTTTTATTTATTTATTTTGAGAGATTTTTGTATAGGGTGCATGCGCTTTCTGGAGAGACTGACAGAAATCACTCCCGTAGGGATGGTGACACCACAGTCCCTTCTCCTCCATTCTCCTGTCAGGATTTTGGGCACACATGCACATGCATCCGGTGTGAGTGTCAAGCCACCAGGTCTGGTATTTGAACCATGGTTGACCATGTGGAAGTCTAGCACATTAACCACTATGCCACCTGCTAGCCTTGACTTGCCTCTTTATAATGGCACCAACCCCACTCTTGAGGGTGGAACTTCTATGACTTCATCATCTTTTTTTTTTTTTTCCTTTTAAAAAGATTTATTTTTCCATGAGTGAGAGAGACAGAGAGAAGGACAGAGAGAAGTGGGAACAGGATCCCTAAGAGGGACTCAGTGATGCAATCTACCCACAGCCTCTCCCAGTCCTAGATCATGGGTGTGCCTATGCCTGGCATACTCAGGGGTTTCAGAGTATGAACATGGAACCTTCTCATGTGGGCCAGCCTTGCAGAACATCATGTGTTACTGGTGTGCCACTAGCCACCCCCCCAGTCACCTCCTTAAGGTCTTACTTCTTCCTACTATTACAATGGCATTAAATTTTAACATGAGTTTGGGAGGGGACACTTACACCACAGCATCCTCTAACCAGCATATTCCCAGCTAAACTTGATCAAGGTGACAGTCTGCCTTATTTCAGCCCTCAAACAGATGATAGTTTGATAAAGACAGCAGAGGGCAGAATAGTACAGTGTAGTATAGGAAGCTCTGACTCGAGCCAATTGGGCAGGGTTTGAATCCCAGCTGGGCTATCCATTACTGGGATGGCCTCAGGTTAAGTCACATAACACTTTTGAACCTCATTTCTTTTTTGTAAAATAAAGTGAAATCTACCACAGTGAGTTGTATTTAGGATTTAAGATTATAATCTATATGAGATGTGTATATGTTTGCATTTATACACATACGCATGTGCATATTTTCCCTATCAGTAGTGGTTCTGTATTTGCTAATGCAATGTTCACAACTTTGTAGACAATAACTATCACATAGGGCTAGCAGATGGTGAAATTGTTACATTGGTAGATTCCCACATAGTTGACAGTTCGAGTCCCAGATCCGGAGGCTTAAAACTCATGTTGGGCGCGTGTGTATGTGTGTGTATGTGCGCGTGCCTGCCCAAGATCCCGAGAAAAGAATGGAGGCAAAGGGATTGCAGCCTGGCCACTCCCTCAGGAGGGTGATTTCGTGCTTTCTGTCTCTCTGTCTCTCTCTGAGCACATGGACCCTATAGCAGAAAAAACTTCTCTTGAAAACAGCACGCCCTATAGCAAAAACCTCTCAAAAAAAAATTTTTTTTTTACCAAATGGACAGTGCAGAACACAGTGTGGTACACTGTTAATACTCAATGAATAATATCTTAATAACGTAATGGGTACTATTATATAGAAGAGTGTACTTGAAATAATTTGAAATAATTTTTTAGTCCCATGTCTTTGCAAAATACTAAAATTTTCAATTTCACATGTAGCTCAAAGAGCATTAAAGTAGCCATTGAATTTTATTGCTACTTATATGCTCAAATATTGCCTCAGGCCTAACTTAACTACCCTGTTTAAAATTGTAACCTCTTCCCTTCTCCTTTCCTTATTTTCCTATTACCTTTATTTTTTCCATATTACCAATTACTAATATGCTATCTATATTATTTATTTGTCTTTTACTGTCCAGTTCTTACAGTTGTAAGTGCCATAAGGACAGAGATTTTGTGTATTTTGTACACTGTCAGCATCTGGAATAGTGTGATACGTAGAAGGAACTCACTGTTGGAAGAATGTATTAGTTTAAGTAGATCAACTTTTCACCATTCTTCCATAGATTTTTATATTGTATTTCTTTCTTAGAATGGATTTCACTTGTCTTTTGTGTTCCTTAGCTTTAAGCAATGCTGTACATGTAGTAAATTTTCATAAACAGATTTGGTTTGTTTAGTTTTTATATTTTGTAATGTTTGGATGTTTTCATATCCTACATGGTTAGAGTCTATCCTTTGGTGGGGGAAAAAATACCTTTTGGCTCACAGTTTTGAGATCAAACCATCCAAATCAATGAAATCAGCCCCAGTGATTATTGAAATGATATAATTCATCTCTCTCTATCCTTTTTTTAGATTCTTGGTTTTTGTTGTTGTTGTTTTTTGTTTTGCTAGTGGCATACAAACTTGGCAGAGAGAGCAAGAAAGAAAGTGAGGAAACCCCTTCCCTGGTGGGGAATGGTCATATCACAATGCTCAGTGTATTTTTATTTTTTATTATTTATTTACTTTTTGCTATAGGGCACATGCACTTGCCAGAGAGAGAAACAGAGAGAAAGAAAGAAATCACCCCCCATGGGAGATGGCCACAATGCAGTCCTTTCTCCTCTCTTCTCCTCTCTGGATTGTTGGCATATATGCACACGACCATGATGTGTTTCTCAAGCTGTCAGGTCTGGAACTTGAATAGTTCAGTTGGCCATGTGGGATCCAGCTGCCTCAGCCACCTTGCCACTGGCCGGTCCCACCAATATGTATTTAAAGCTGCCAGTCTGGGATAATGCAGTCAGCAACGTGGGATCTGGTGGCTTTCACCGTGCTACCAGCTGGCCCTAGATTCCTTTTGTATTTATCATATTTTATTTTGTCTTCCCCTTTGGGTTGATACTACCTCTGTGGGACAGGAATTTCCTGTATTTTTGGTGTTGGTCTTAAAATTTCCAGCAGAGAAATTTATTAAAATATATTTTTTATTATAAAGAATTATGTAGTTTCAGAAAATGTATAACTATGGAAAGAAAATAAATGAAAGAATAAAAATGATTATTTTCACCACTCAAGAAATATCTACTGTTACAGCAAGAATAATAAATAGGGTGTAATTTTTACTCTACTTTATTTAAAACAAGAAACCAGGACAGAAAATTCACCTAAGTTATGTTTTCCTGCAGTACCTTATTTATTTATGTAAAGTGGCTAAGCTCTATTGAATATTCATGAAAATTAAATGTAGTAACTTTAATTATGATTGAACTCCCCCCCACCACCACCAATCCTTCCTAGATTGTGTAGGCTCACATGTGAGGGAGAGAGATATGTGCATCCTCCTCAGAGTCTGGTCCTCTAACCCATTGGTTTCTGGGCAGTTCTGCTGGTGCCTGGTATGGTTCAGGCTGACTAGGCTGGAGATTTGAACTGTAATTGTCATGTGGAATCTGACTTTTCTAGAGTAGTGTATTACCTTTGTATTATAGAGTCAGCTCATGACTTATATCTGAGAATCTTGACTCAACAGAAGTTCCATTTTAAAATTAAATCTGGGCAGTTCCAGCAGAGAGTATAATGGTTATATCACTGGACTTTCAACTGAGGTTCAAATCTTGGACACAACAGCTTAAAACTCAGGCTGGGAACATGTGTGTGCGCCCCAAAATCCCAAGAAGAAAATGGAAGAGAAGAGATTGCAGAGTGGCCACCCCCCCGGGGGGTGATTTCTTGCTTTCTGTCTGTCTCTTTCTTTCTCCCCGGTGAGTGCATCCTATAGCAAAAATCTCTCTTCAAAAAATAATATTAAATCTGGGTATTTTCATGTGTTCTTTTATTAGTATTATTTAGTTATTGAGTCTTTATGGGAAGAATTTTTATGCTTTTAGATATTAGATAGACTTATTTATTTATTTATTTTTAATTTGCCAGAGGACACATGTACTTGCCAGAGAAAGAGACAGAGAAAGAGAAAGCATCCCCATAACTGGGAATGGTCATTCCTCAGTCCCTTCTCCATTTCTCTCAACTTTTTCTTTTCTTTCTTTCTTTCTTTTTATTGTTAATAATTATTTTATTGGGACCACCAGATGGCGTAATGGCTACATTACTGGACTCCCACTTAGTCCACTGTGGTTCAAGTCCCAGACTCTGCAGCTTAAAACACATGCAAGGTGCATGTGCATGCATGCCCAAGATCCTGAGAGGAAAATGGAGGAAAAGGGATTGCGGCATGGCCACCACACCAGAGGGTGATTTCATGCTTTCTGTCTCTGTTTCTCTCTGTCTTTCTGGCGAGTACACATACCCTATAGAAAAAAACCTCTTAAAAAAAAAAAATCTCAATAAGTAGTGTCCAAATTCTACTTTAAAAAAGTTTATTTATTTATTTACTCTGAGAAAGATAGAAATAGCATCCCTAACAGGATCTTCATACTGCAGTCTATCCCCTACCTTAACCAGCCTGGATCACAGGCATGTATGTACGTGAATGTGCCTGGTATGTACAGGGTGGGTGCCAGAGCCACCCAGCACCTTTGCAAACCCAGCACCTTCCCACATGGATCCAGGAGTGTCATTGGTTAAACCACTGTTTAGCCCCATTTTGGCTGTTTGTTTGTATTTATTTATTTATTTATTTATTTATTATTGTTTTAAGTTTGCTAAAGGACACGTGCACTTACCAAAGAGAGAGAGAGAAAGGAAGCAAACCTCAGGGTTCAGGACTTGAACTGTTATTGGACATGTGAGAGTCCAGCACCTTAACTACTGCCTCGCCTGCTGACCCCTTGTTTTGTTTTAAAGTAATAGCTGTGGTTTTCTTGAGGTGGT
The DNA here is from genome assembly GCF_000334495.1 of Tupaia belangeri chinensis. Taxonomy (NCBI): domain Eukaryota; kingdom Metazoa; phylum Chordata; class Mammalia; order Scandentia; family Tupaiidae; genus Tupaia; species Tupaia belangeri. The sequence goes on from NW_006204113.1 coordinate 3,681,345, forward strand.
GATAACACTTACTATTAAAATGCCTTACGAAAATAACCCAATTAGTATTTTAAGATATAATTTGTTACAGGACAGCAGGTGGTGTGGACGTTAGGGCGCTGAGTCCCACATGGCCAACTTTGTGATTCGAGTTCTGCACCTAGCAGCTGAAAATCATGCTGGATACATGTGCATGTGTGCTAAAAATCCTGAGAAGAAAGTGGAGGGAAGGATTGTAGCATGGCCATCCCGACAGGGACTGTTTTTTCACTTTCTCTTTCTCTTTTTCTTTCTCTCTCCATCAAGCACATGCTCTTTATATCAAGCTAAGAAAAAAAAAAAAAACCTAATTCTTTACTTGCAAAAAAACTTTGACTTTTAACTACATATTTGAAAAACTTTTCATTTAATAAATGGAGGTGAGAAGTTATTCAACAAAAGAAAGAAAATGGAAAAGTTAATGTATTACGAGCAAAGAAAATTTAATAAACTGATGGAAATACAGAGAGGCTAGATAGATTGTAGAGGAGTCGGAACTTTACACCTACCCTTTGGGGACTCAGCCAGGTTGGAGAATTAAATTGACAGAAGATACATTAATAGGAGAAACGGCTAGACGTTTCATGTTAGTTCTACTGACATGTGAGCCCCCATGAAGAACCAGGACCAGCTTGTACCAGCTTGTAGCATGTTGGTTAAGGTGGCTGGGTCCTACATGACTGACTGTACAATTCATGTCCTCATCCTGGTGGCTTGAATAATGTGCTGGGAGCATTTGTTTGAGTACCTAAGATTTTTAAAGAAGGGAGAGATGGAAGAGAAGGAATTGAGGTAGGACCGTTCGGCAGGAGGGGGTGCTTTCTTTCTGTCTTTTTTGCTCTCACTCGCCCCGTAAGTGGCCTTTTATTTTAGTCTTATTTTTTTTTTTTAATAAGAAACAAAGAAATATAAAAAAACCTTTGTCCTTTTGTGTTAGGTTGAGCAGAGAGATAATTGTGGAAAAGCAGGTAAATTATGTGGGGAGGCTAAAAGAAGATAGGAATTATTTCACCAAAGACCTTTGTACAAAATTCTCTTGGCTATGACACTACATTGAAGAATGTTTATTTTCTCCTGATAAAGAAAGGGCATGTTTCACTTGGGATTTTTAAATTTCTTGTTTTCAAGAAGAAAAGGGGGAAATTTTAGATGGCATAATGGTTATATCACTGGACTCCCATGTATTCTACTGTGGTTTGAGTCCTGGACCTCGCAACTTGAAACTCATACTGGACATGTGTGCATGCATGCCCAAAATCCCAAGAGGAAAATGGAGGAACAAGGATTTCAGGGTTGCTATCCCCCTTGGGGGCTGATTTCTTGCTTTCCGTCTCTCTTTCTATCTCTGGTGAGTACATATGCCCTATAGCAAAAATCTCTCTTAAAAAAAAGTGGGACATTTAAGGCACTCTTCAAGGGTAATAACTGAGGTAATGAAAGGTCATTGGAAACAGATCTGGATTTAAATCCTGATTCTGCCTCTTCTTAGCCACATGACCTGGGTGAAAGCCTTTTAACCTCCCTGGGTTTATTAATATCCTCCTTTAAAATAGGGATAATAATATATCATGAGATTGTTGTGAGGATTAAATAATAATAATAATAATCAATAACTAATGTTTGCTATTGTTACTATCATATATATTCTTTTTTTTTTTTTTTTGCTATAGGGCGCATGCGCTCGCCAGACAAGACAGAGAGAGACAGAGAGACAGAAAGCAGGAAATCACCCCCCGGGGGGATGGCCACGCCACAATTCCTTCTCCTCCATTTTCCTCTCGGGATCTTGGGCACGCACGCACATGCGCCCGGCGTGAGTTTAAGCCACCGGGTCCGGGACTCGAACCGCGGTCGCTTACGTGGGAGTCCAGCGACATAGCCATTATGCTAACTGCTGGCCCCTATATTCTTCATCTTATTAAATATTTGCATTTTTTCTTACTTGGCAAATAAATATTATCTTAAGTCTCACAAACTTAACAGGTGCAGGTAAGTTTCACTGATGAACAAACTAAAACAGAAAGACATTTTTTAAGTTGTCCCACACAACACAGCTAATAGGTGGCAAAACCAGAATTTAAACCCTAGCAGTCTGTCCCCATTAGAATCTGTGGTTTATAATACGAACCACTGTATATATAAAGTACTTAACATAGTGCATAGCAGTTAATTAGCTATTTAAGTTACGTTTTCTTTTCTTTTTTCTTTTTTCTTTTTTTGGGGGAGAGGTTTTTGCTGGTGCATGCGCTTGCCAGAAAGACAGAGAGACAGAAAGTGAGAAATCACCACAGGGGATGGCCACACCTCAATTGCTTCTCCTCTATTCTCCTCTCGGAATCTTGGGCACACATGCACACACGCCCAGCATGAGTTTAAGCCACTGGGTCCAGGACTTGAACTGCAGTTGACTACCTGAGAGTCCAGCGACATAGTCACTACGCCAACTGCTGGTCCCAACTTTAAGCTATCTTTTAAAAATAGTACATCAAGAGAATGAGAAGACGATCCACAGACTGGGAGAAAATACTGGCAAAACATGTATCTAATAAAGGAATGTTATTTAAAACATACAAAGTACTCTTAAATCTGAAGGATTAGAACATGAACAATCCAGGGCCAGCAGTGGCATGGTAGTTAAAGCGCTGGACTCCCATGTGGTTGACCATGGTTCGATTTCTGGACGTAGTGGTCAAAATCCTGAGAGGAGAATGGAGGAAAGGGGACTGCGGCATGGCCATCTTCCCTGGGGAATGATTTCTCTCTTTCTGTCTCTCTGTTTCTCTCTCTCTCTCTGGTGAGTGCACATTCCCTATAGCAAAAATCTCTCAAAACAAACAAAAATGAACAGTCCAATTAAAAATGGGCAAAATATTTGGGCAGACATTTCACCAAAGAAAATTTTCAGATAGCAAAGAAGCATATGAAAAGATGCTTGGTGCCAGCAGGTGGCTTAGCATGGTGGTTGAGGCACTAGACTTCCACATGGCTGACCATGGTTCAAGTCCTGGACCTGACAGTCCCCCAAAATCACAACAAATAAATAGATAAATAAATAGATGTTAAAATAAATACATTTAAAAAAAATGATGATGTTCAACATCATCTGTCATTGCAAATTGAGATAGCAAGATAACATTATACACCTATTGGATTGATAAAAATTTAAGAACTTACAGTACCAAATGCTGGTGAGAATATGGAGGAGTAGAAACAGTTACTCACTGCTGGTAGAGTATGTAGAATGGTGCAACCATCTTGGGAGACATTTAGCATTGCTCAACAAATCTCAACAAAACATTCTTCTACCATGTGTTCCAGCAGTTGTGCTCTTCGGTATTTGCCCAGATAAGTCAAAAACTTAAGTCTACATTTTAGCATTTCTCAACAAATCTAAACATTCTTCTACCATGTGTTCCAGCAGTTGTGCTCTTCGGTATTTGCCCAGATAAGTCAAAAACTTAAGTCTACATAGAAACCTGCACATGCATATGTGATTATTGCAGTTTTGTGCATAATTTCCAAAACTTGGAAACAACCAATGTATCCTTTAGTAGGTGAATAAATACATAAATTTTGGTACATCTAGACTATGTAGTATTAGTCAGTGCCAAAAAGAAATGGCTATCAAGCCATGAAAATACATGGAGGGAACTTAAATGCATATTAATGAGTCAAAGTAACCAATCTGAAAGGTCTACTTACCAGATAATTCTAACTATAGGAAATTTTTTGTTTTTTTTGGGGGGGCGGGGTTTTTGCCTTAGGGCTCGTGCATTTGCCAGAAAGACAGAGAGAGACAGAGAGACAGAAAGAGAGAAATCACCCTCTAGGGGGGATGGCCACGCCGCCGCAGTCCCTCCTCTCAGGATCTTGGGCATGCACGTACACATGCCTGCTGTGAGTTTAAGTCACCAGGTCTGGGACTCGAACCGCAGTTGACTACATGGGAGTCGAGCGACATAGCCATTACGCTAACTGCTGGTCCCACTATAGGAAATTCTGAAAGGCAAAATTCTGAAGGCAGTAAAATGATCATTGGTTTTCAGGAATTAGAGGAAAGGGAGGAGGTGATGGTGGATATATGTCAGGTTATGTTTGTTGAAACCTATAGAATGTTCAACAGAGCCAAGAGTGAACATGGACTTGAGGTGTAGTGATCTATTAATGTGAGTTCATCGGTTGTAACAGATGTGTCACAATTGTGAGGAATGCTGATAGTGGGGGAGTTCGTGCATATGTGGGGGAAGAAGTATAAGGGAGATCTTTACTGTCTGCTTAGTTTTGCTGTGAACCTAAAATGGCTTTAGAAAAATAAAAAGTCTGTTAAAAATGAAAAAATAAGCAGTTAAGTGTGATTCTTTCATTTTTAGGCGCAGAATAAAGAGACCAGTGTTTTAGCTGCTGCAAAAGTGATTGACACCAAATCTGAAGAAGAACTTGAAGATTATATGGTTGAGATTGACATATTAGCATCTTGTGATCACCCAAATATAGTCAAGCTTTTAGATGCTTTCTATTATGAGAACAATCTTTGGGTAAGTGTTTTCTATTGAACCGTAGAAGTAGCTGAAATGAGTTAATTGTCTTAGAGAGGTTGTGAACACCTATTTTATGTATTATATCTTTTCTTTAGTTATTTATGTTACTTGAATGAGAGGTGATCTGCTGATGAGTATCATTAACAAAGTAATTATCCTCAGCTTCAACAGATGTTCAAATTTATGTTTCACGTTATACCAGTTTCATCATAATTGTTTGACACTGAATCCTGGAGGAGAAACTTAGGTTGAGAATATTAAATGGCTTAAAATATGAATTACATGTCCTTGTTTGTAATTTAAATTTAAACATTTTTTAAAAATTTTGAGTTCGTTTTGCTAGAAATTATAATTTTCTTCCTAAAAAGTTTTGGTAAATCATGTAATAAGTTATGAACTATTTACTAGAAATGTTAAATATTTATCTTCTATATCCTCAGGTTCATCTTAGTAGATGATGTAGTAGCAAAGATTGTATATATAAATTTGTCCATTTTTAGAAAATAGGCACAAATAGATACAGGAGTAAAATGCTAATACTATACAGTTGGTCACTTGATCTTACCAACCCAGTTTACTCGAGATGATTTTTAAAAATGAGGTTTTAATTTTTCTCTTTTAAGGAAGAAGCAAAGGGTTAGGAGGGAAGAATTAGTATATCTACTAGAGATCAAAATCCTAGTGCTATCATTTAGGAACTTAGAAAAGCCACTTAACCTTTATAAACCTCTTTACTCATCTGTAGAATGAGTAATGATCTGCCTCCCAAATTATTATTATTATTATTTTTTTGGGGGAGAGGTTTTTGCTATAGGGCGTGTGCGCTCGCCAGACAGACAGAGAGACAGAGAGACAGAAGGCGAGAAATCACCCTCCAGCGGGGGTGGCCATGCCACAATCCTTTCTCCTCCATTATCCTCTCAGGATCTTGGGCACGCACGCACATGCGCCTGGCATGAGTTTAAGCCACCAGGTCTGGGATTCAAACCACGGTCAACTACGTGGGAGTCCAGCGACATAGCCATTACTCTAACTGCTGGTCCCCTAAATTACTTTTTTTTTTTTTTTTTTTGGT
>NW_006204113.1:3687131-3748155 GCF_000334495.1 Tupaia belangeri chinensis
GATTTTACGCCACGGGGTCCGGCACACGAACCGCGGTCGACTACGTGGGAATCCAGCGACATAGCCATTACGCTAACTGCTGGTTCCCCCCTAAATTACTTTTCAGATAATGTAATGAAATTGAAAATAATTTGTAATTGGTAAGCACGTATAAAAAAGTGTTGTTTTACTAAAAGTAAGATAAGCAGGGAGTTATACAGTTTGGTTTTCTGTGTGTTTTTGGTGTTTTAGAATTATTTTATTTACCTTTATTATTATTACTATTATTATTTTCCAGTTTCTTAAAATAATTATCATTTATTTTTACTTATTTATTCATTTATTTTAATTTGACTAGAGAGAGAGGAAAGTGAGAAAGCAAGCTACCAGGTCTGGGACTCGAACCATGGTTAGCCATGTGGGAGTCCAACGCTTCAACCACCATGCCACCTGCCGGCCCCTATTATTTTCCAATTTTACCAAAGAGAGACGGAGGGAAAGTGAGAAAGCAAGCTACCAGAGACTTGAACTGCAGTCAGCCATGAGGGAGTCCAGCGCCCCCAACCGAGTCACCACCTGCCGGCTCCTACAATTTGTTAAACTATGTTACTTTTAACAATTATTAGTGCAGTGTCTTCTAAAAGAATGTTAAGGGCTCTAGCGGATTATTTCCAAAGATTATAATGAAAATGAAGTTATAAATTATGAAACTATTGTAAAATAAAAATTTGTATAACTGTGAGGGATAGTTTTAGTGGGAGACAGATATTAATCAAAGAATCACAATAAATGTAAAATTAGAACTGTGATAATGACTAAGACAGAAAGGTACATGGTGGTGTTATATTTTATCAGGAAGGTCAAGGAAGTTGCCCATCAGCAAATGATAATTTATGATGAAGCATGTGTGTGTGTGTGTGTGTGTGTGTGTGTGTGTGTGTATTTCCCCCTTTTTTGTGTGTGTGTAACTAAAAGAAGCCTCTATATATATATTTTTGGGATTTATTCCTATTAATAAAGTTTATAAAGAATTATAATTCATCACTTTAACTACAACTACCTTAAAATAAGAGTAATAAAATCTTTCAGTGATGACTAAGTGGATATATAATACTGTACTGAATTAAATTCTTGTACCCAGTAATTTTACAGAAGCAAGGACACGGAAAATGATCGTTAACAAATATGCACCTTCTTTCACAATCCTATTCTCTTTACTTTCTTAAATGTTTATCATTTATGATGTGTAACTTTTGAAAAAGAAAATCTTTGTGCTTAGCATAGTAGTGTTTCCATAAGTGGACTATTTGATAGCTAATTCTGTAATTTTTTTTAAATTAAAGAAAAAATACTGAACTCAATGTAGTTTTAGACACTTGTTTTTGTTTGCATGCAGATCCTCATTGAATTTTGTGCAGGTGGAGCAGTAGATGCTGTGATGCTTGGTAAATATCTTTTTGTTCTTCATTTACATCTTAATAAAAATAAAAGAATTTTCGGGACCAGCAGATGATGTAATGGTTATGTCACTGGACTCCCACGTAGCTGGCCATCGTTTGAGTCCTAGACCAGGTGGCTTAAAACTCATGCAGGGTGCCTGTGCATGCGTGCCCAAAATGCTGGGTGCTGGGACCAGCAGTTGACATAATGGCTGTGTCGCTGGACTCCCATGGAGTCAACCATGGTTCAAGTCCCAGACCTGGTGGCTTAAACTCATGCAGGGTGCCTGTGTGTGCGTGCCCAAGATCCTGAGAGGAGAATGGAGGAGAAGGGATTGTGGTGTGGCCATCCCCTCTGGGGGGTGCTTTGTGAATTTCTGTCTCTCTATCTCGCTCTGTCTTTCTGGAGAGTGCACGTGCCCTATAGCAAAAACCTCTCTCCAAAAAAAAAAAAAAAGAAAGAAAGAAAAAGAAACTCACACCGGGCGCGTGTGTGTGTGCTCCAAAATCCTAAGAGGAGCATGGAGGAGAAGGGATTGTGTGGCCATCCCCCCTTGGGGGATGACTTCTTGCTTTCTGTCTCTCTGGCAAGTGCACATACACCATAGCAAAAATGTCTTAAAAAGAAAAAGAATTTCACATATTTGTACATGTATATATAAGTGTTGAGTGCAGTTCAGCAAATTACAAACTCAATCATATTTTTGTATTCTTAGATTACTATAATAAAATAAAATGTTGAGTATTGTGTCAGGAAAAGAATTTTTATAGATATGTAATTCTTTTAAATTAAGTAATTTTTGATAGCGATGGTACATACAGAAAGGTATGTAGTGTGCTAATATGTTTTCACTGTATAAAAATGCAAATGTTTTTACTTTCTCTTTATAGAACTTGAGAGACCATTAACTGAGTCCCAAATACAAGTAGTTTGCAGACAGACTTTAGAGGCATTGAACTACTTACACGAGAATAAAATCATCCACAGAGATCTTAAGGCTGGCAATATTCTTTTTACCTTAGATGGAGATATTAAATTGGGTAAGTTATTCGCCTAAATGAAATGTTTGAATTTGTACCCTGAGATTTCCCCGTGTGTGTATAACTTACTATACATTTTTAAGTTCATTAATTTCTTCCATAAATGAAAGAGACATCACCCTGACAGGGTCATGATACCATGATCTACCCTAGGCCTTCAGGCAGACCCAGTTCATGAACAAGCATGTGTTCGTCATTCTCAGGGAGTTCTCCAGACTCGAACCAGAAACCTTTCCATGTGGGATTGCTTCATAGAGCATCACAGTTTAGCTGCTGTACCACCATCTGGCTCCCTTTAGTATTGTTTTATTACCATTTAAATATGTGAAGCATGGAGAATTATTCCATGTTAGTTTTCAAACAATACTGTGGATAAATACTCACTAACTGCTAGAATTTCGAAGTATAGACTCCTAAGCTTTTAAAAATTGGTTAAGAATTTTCCCACTAAAATGTGAAATTTTGCATTATAAAATTGAGTAACCTGTTTATCATAACAAAGTAAAATGAAATGGTATAAAAATCATTGGTATCATCATAGCCTTTGAATACATTCTGGCCCTTTAATATCCTTCCATAATATTCCAATTCAACCTCATCACTAGATTTATAAAATAAAACCTATGTCTTGAGTGTACTTAAAGAGTGCTATATCATGTCTTTGTATGTGTCCATATAAAATTAATTTCTCATCTGAAATCTACATCTTACTCTTCTTAAGTTAATAATTTTTTTCCCTCAGTATAAAAAATTAAATTAAAAATTTGAATCTTTATGCTTATTTCAGATATCCTTTTCAGACCATAGGTTACTTTAGCAGTTCAGCCAAAGCACCATATCAGTAAAATAGAGTATAAAACTAAACATGGAAGGAAAAAACCCCACTAGGCATGAGCATTGGAAATGAAGATAAAACAGAGTTATTGGTTGTACATACTGTATTATATTACAAATTTAAATACTTAGTTATTCAGAAGTCCCGTTCATATAGGAAAGACGGGAAAAAAACTTCCTTCCTTTTATTTACATAACTTTCAAGAATAGTAAATTTTAATTGTTTCTCTCTTATCTTCGGTTGGTGACCAATGTTTTAAAAAATACCACTATTAGCTCATGGATTTAATTTTACTTGATGAGTTTCAAGTCCATTGCAGTTTTAATCTTGGTAATCACATTGTTTTATCTTTAATTACTGGGAGCTTTTTCACGTTGTCCTGTTAGTCTTTTTGTCATGACACTACGAGTCTTCGATAGCTTCCTTATTATCTGTTAGGTTGTGTTTCAGACTCATCTTCTGTATTTACTGAGTATTTCTCAGACTTAAAATAATCTGTTTCTTCAAGAAAATCTGGTTTCTTATATTAGGAAATAGTATTTTTTTTAATTGCCAGAGGATGTGTGTACTTGCACATGCGTGCACAGGGAAAAGAGTGAGTTAGAGAAAGAGAAGGGTGGGGATCCCCAATGGAACCTAGATATTCTCTGATTCTTTTTCCACTATTTCTACTTCTCATCAGGATTTTGGGACTGCATACACAATGTGCCTGGTGTGTTTTTGAGGGCTAGGATTTGAACTGTGGTTGGCCATATGAGATCCGGCTCCCTGTACCCAGGGCTTATCCACTGCTCTATGGGCCAGACTAGGGAATGGTATTTCAAGGCTATAATCTGAATCTTAAGAGATGCTTTTAGTTTTTTGTCCTGGTCGTGGTTCTAGGCCATTTCAAAAAGACAGAATTTAGGCTCTTTGAATTCACAAGTGTTTCCTATTCAAATTTAGGATAAAGTTTTGTTTTTCTCTGTAACCTCTTGTATATTATATCTGTATGTCTTCTGTACCAAGAGTTTCTGTTTCTAAGATATTGATGATAAAGGGAACCAGCAGTTAGCGTAATGGCTATGTCACTGGACTCCCACGTAGTCGACCTCGGTTCGTGTCCCGGACCCGGTGGCTTAAAACTCACGCTGGGCGTGTGTGCGTGCGTGCCCAAGATCCCGAGAGGAGAATGGAGGAGAAGGGATTGCGGCGTGACCATCCCCCCTGGGGGCTGACTTCTCGCTTTCTGTCTCTATGTCTCTCTCTCTGTCTGTCTGGCGAGCGCATGCGCCCTATAGCAAAAACCTCTCCAAAAAAAAAAAAAAAAAGATATTGATGATAAAAAAAAGACATCCCATAATTACTTATTTTACTCTCATTTCTGTTATTTAATGACTCACTCCCATTCCTTGTGGGTTTTTTTTTTGTTTGTTTGTTTGTTTGTTTGTTTTTTGGGTCCTGTTGGTTATCTGAAGCTCATTTTTTGGTAGATTCCTCTGAAAGGGCTCTGGATTCTTACATAAAAATAACAGTTGTACTCTTTATACTTGAAGGTCACATTTTTTTCTTTGAGTTTCTGTATGTTACTATGTTTTCTTAGTTTCTAACCTAGTGAGTGCATAGTTAGGAACTCCTTGGCTCACATTTCTTCTTGAACGTTACTCTGTTTTCTTCTGTCCTAAACTGTTGATGTTGAAAAGTGTGATAATCTAATTTTCTTGTTTTCATTAAAGTGTGCTCTTTTTGCTTAGATGCCAATAAGTTTTTATTTTTCTTTAAAGACCAATAATTTGACTAGTCTTTTCTAAAGTATGCTGTACACTTAGGTTATTTAAGTCTCAAGTCTTCCCTTCCCCCCCTAAGATTTTCTGGAATTACAGATCTCTATATTTGTTTGGTTTCCTTTCATTTTCTTCCTTCTTTAGGGACTTTTGTTATTCATTTATTGAGTGTTTGTCTATCTTTTTGTAACTTTGTTTCAACTCTTTATCCTTTTTATTGTGGAATAATGTATTTAACATAAAGTTTACCATTTTAACTATTTTTAAAGCAAATTTTTCTTTTGTATTTGTGATAGAACAGACATGCATGCATGTGAGAGAGCACTGCCCCTCTCCTCCAGAGGGTCTGATCATGCCGAAGTCCTCTTCCTACAGTCCTCTAGCCCACTGGACCTGGGCATTAGTGCCTGCATGTGGTGGGCCAAAAATTGACTAGACTGGGGACTCAAACTGCATTTGTTGTGTGGGATCCAGCTTCTCTTGAGCAGTTGCTGCACCACTGGGTTGGCCTTGTTTTAACCATTTTTAAGTGTACAGTTCTATACATCAAGTATATTCATTCACATTATCATATGACCATTACCACCATTCATTCCCATAACCCTTTTGTAAAACTGAAGCTCTCTACCCATTAAATACTAACACTTTATTTTTCACTCCCCCTCCAGTCCCTGGCAAACACTATGCTTTTTCACTATTTTTTTTTTTTGCATGGTGGGGAGAGAGCGTGAGAATGAGTGTATATGCTGGTGGGGCTTGTAAGAAGAGGAAGGAGAGAGGTATTTTTGATGGGTTTCTCTATTGCAGTCCTCTGCCTAACTTCCCAGTTGGCTTGAATTACAAGCATGCACCACTGTGCTGGACTGAGCCTCCCTTGTGGTCCACGTCTCATGCAGTGGCACCTTGCTGCTTGGACTACCATAGCTGGGCCCTGACTGTGGATTTGACTACTCTAGGTACCTCACACAAGTGAGATCATGCAATGTTTGGCTTACTTTAATTAGCATAATATTGTCAGAGGTTCATCCATGTTGTAGCATCTGTCAGTTTCTTTTCTTTTCAAGGCTAAATAATACTCTTGTATGTAAATATCCCATTTTGTTTGTTTGTTCGTTCATCAGTGGATACTAGGGTTGCTTTTGTCTTTTGGGTATTGTGAATGATACTGCTATGATTAGTGTACCAAATCTGTTTGAGTCTCTGCTTTAACCTCTTTTGCGTATACACCCAGATTGGAATTGCTGGACCATATGGTAGTTCTATGTTAATTTTTTGAGAAACTGTCATACTGTACTTTATAGCAGCTGCAACAGTTTACATTCCTACCAGCTATTCCAACGGGTTCCAGTTTCTCTACATCCTTGTCAGCACTTGTTATTTTCTGGGGGTTTTTTGTTTTTGTTTTTGTTTTTGATAGCCATCCCAGTGGGTGTGAAGTAGTAATAGATATGAATTCGTTGTATTTATTTATTCTTTCACTCCTTCTAGTTTAGTCTTTATTTTTAAAGTGATATTTTCTTTAGTTTTTTCCTTTTCAACTCCATGTTCCCCCGTTTGTAGTACATACCAGGCACAAGTTGGGGTGTGTATGGGGTACACTTACTTTACCCCATCTTTCAATACGGTGTGGTATGCTATCTTCTTCTCTCTCTCTCTCCATCTGTCTTACAAGTGCACATGCCCTCGGTAGGTTAAAAATACTTAAAAAGAACCTTTTTTTTCCAATACAGGTGTGTCAAACCATCCTATACTGAAGAACCATATAATAGGCACAGATACCGATAATTAGACTATAAAGCAGAATTTAACGAGTTTTAAAAACTACAACAAAATATCAGAGGTTAGAATTATAAATATGGTCAATATGGTATTTTATTTATTGGATATGCACTGTATGCCAGGCCTTGAGGCATGAACACCTCAGGGTGTTTATGAGGTGAATTTTTGGGTATTTATTCAATAATGACATTTTGGTATTTATTCAGTATTGAGATTTGTGGCATATCAGATGTGAAACTTTAAAATCATATAAATGTATGGCCTTAGGTAAATTATGCAGTCATAGCAATTTTATGTCGCTACTAGTGGTTGAGCTTCAGGCTGAAATGGTACAGCTATAGTGTTGCTGTTCTCTATAACTTGGAAAACCTAAGATTCTCAATTTTTGTGTGTGTGTGTGTGTGTGTGTGATATAATTTTGTAAGGAACTTCACAAAACACAAGTTGTAATAATGGCTATTTTGGCATAATTTCTATATTTCACACTATGGAAAATGTTTATTAGTTCATTGTAGCGTATAGAACTAGCTAGCATTTGTTTTGAGTGGATAGATTGGTTTATTTTAAAGTTAGCAGTTTTTGTTTTCCATTTGGAAGAATTTGTTACCTGAAGACATATAAAGATGATGGTATTAAGTATATTAATGATGGGATCTCTTCTTTGGCGAGTGTTTCTGGGAGGTGGTAGACGGTGATCAAGATTAGAATGGTAGAGAAATTCTTCCTCTTTCTGTTTTGCTTACTCTTAATACAGTGGACATACTAAAAACTTGAAATGCCTTTTCCCCCATTGAATATGGTGAACTATGTTTAAAAGCTATCATTAATGCTTTTCTATGATTATTCATTTCAAGCGGATTTTGGAGTATCAGCTAAAAATACCCGGACAATTCAAAGAAGAGACTCCTTTATTGGTACACCATATTGGTATGTATTCACTTTTATGAATTTATGGTATTAGTCATGTCAGCAGTTATTCTGACTCATTAATTTTTGTACACATAATTGATTATACTGGTTTAAAATTTTCTATCACTGTAAGTTAAAAAACTAAATTTTCTGTCACAAAACTTTGAATTTTCTGTCTTTATAGGATGGCTCCTGAAGTAGTCATGTGTGAAACATCTAAGGATAGACCCTATGACTACAAAGCTGACGTCTGGTCTCTGGGAATCACTTTAATAGAAATGGCTGAGATAGAACCACCTCATCATGAACTAAATCCAATGCGAGTACTGCTGAAAATAGCAAAATCAGAGCCCCCTACATTAGCACAGCCATCAAGATGGTAAAGTATTCTAAACAAAGCCTTTTCTTCTCTTTTTAAAAAATTTTCTGTACGGTGTATGTGTTCTTTGGAGAGAGAAAGAAAAAGCACTTCCCCAGGGAGATGACCACATCACAGACTCTTCCCTCCCTTTCTCCTGTCTGGATTTTAGATGCACGCACACACACACATACACACACACACACACTTACTCTCGCACACTCATCCAGTGTGTTTTTCAAGCTGCTTGGAACTTGTACCCACCTAGTTGGCCATGTGGGATCCAGCTGCCTTAACTACCACATAGGCCATCTAGCTGGCTCAACAAAGGTTTTGAAGAAGCAAAACTTGATGCTTTATTCTACTGTTCCAAAGGTATTTAAATTTGGTTACATGGTACACAGACTCTGAGTTAGAAAACTGATATGTGGTATATATGCAAGACTTGCTGAACATACACTTCTATATTTTCTCATACATTTCAGAATGTGAATGATTTGAATTCTGCGTGAAAACCATTTTTTTCTGTACTGTGAGAAAGTGAAGCATATGCATAGTTGATATATATTTCTGGAATTTCTTATAATAGAAGAATTTTTTGGTGATTTTCTCTTGTAATTCTGGCTATATTTCTTTCACTATCAATGAGGACTTCAAAAAGTTCGTGGAAAACAAGCATTATAAAAAAATTATGGATGGGTTTCAAAAAGTGTTCATACCAAAATAAACCTAGATTTTAGTCCATTTTTCTACATACTTTTTGAAGTTCCTTCATATGTACCTACCTACGTATATGTCTAATGTGTATTTACAGATGAATAAGCTTTATAAAAATGTTAATTGTTTTAGCTAGTTGAGTTAATGCTATTACATATTTAATGAAACTTAAGCATAATTTATTAAGGAGTTTGAGTTTAGTAACAAGAAAGTAAAATAAATGAATGTCATTGTTAAAATTTTATTTTGAAGGTCTTCAAATTTTAAGGACTTTCTAAAGAAATGCTTAGAAAAGAATGTGGATGCCAGATGGAATACATCTCAACTACTACAGGTGAGATAAGACTAATTGGAAAACACCAAATCATACAATTGCTTTAACATTTCTATCAGAATACGATTTCAGATTCACTCATCTTACTCTCTTTCCACTTGAGTTTCTTTGGGGAGAGTCAAAATGTGTGGTAATAATTAACATTTGCTTTGCAGACATGTCGCCATTACTAATAGGCAGTTAAGTTTTTTTGGTCATTCCTTTTGTACTTTTTCTATTCAGTCTAGTTATGTACTTTTCATTTGGTAAATAATTTCCAGATGGGAGCTGACATGGTGGTTAAGGCTGACCACAGTTCAAGCCTCAGACCTGGCGGCTTATAAAATCACACTGTGTGTGAGTGTACGTGTGCACACACGTGCATGTGTGCCCAAAATCTTGAGAGGAGACTGGAGAAGGGATTGTGGTGTGGCCATCCCACCTAGGGGTGATTTCTCACCCTCACTCTGTCTCTTTCTGTCTGTCTCTGGTGAGCACATGCACCCTGGGGCCAAACTTAAACAAACCAACAATAATTTCCATCTGTCTCTTCAGGTACTCAATTGTAAGCAACTAGGGGGAGGGGAGGGGCCATGAACCCTTTTTTTTTTAATGTCTCTTATGGTAAGAATAAGTGTTCAGTAAATATTGTTGAATTTTAAAAAGTGGTATTAAAGGATTGGATAAATCTCATTTTGTTTTGCAGCAGAAATTGTGTATAATATTTGATATAAAATTTGTCAAATAATATAGGTGGACATATAACATGACAAATCTTGAGGTAATTACTATTAGGTTGAATTATGTAATTCCTATATTATAGTGTTTTAGGTTCATTGATTTAGGGTAAAATGCAGGAAAAATTACCTTGTTGTATGCAACAAATACATCCCAAACACATTTTATATTGTTATTTCACTACCCCATATTTGAGACCTTTAGACTATCACAGACACCATTAAGTGTTGAATTTACAGAGATAACTGAAAAGATTTTTACTCTCAAGAATATTAGAAACATCCCACACACAAAAAAACTCAGCACGTGTTTGTAGACACTTTGAACAGAGCTCTAAAGCTTTTTGATATTTTTTTAAATTGAGGCTTTGATAGGATTTATATAAATTGTTTTACTTTTTGAGAACTAATAATATATTGACTTGAAACGTCTTTAAATATTAATTAAAATTTTTTAAAAGAATTATTTGATTTAACTTTATCCATTTATTTATTTATTTTAATTTGACTAGAGAGGGACAGAGTGAGAGAGAGAAAGTGAGAAAGCAAGTTGCCAGGTCCCTTAACCACCAGCCCCCAATTTAATTTTTTTATTATGAAATTTTCAAATATACAGAAAAGTACATATACCTACTACTGAAATATGACAAGTCTTAATTCATTTTTGACAAAATTGCTTCAGATTTTTATTCTTAAAAATAATGTGCAGATCCAGTGGCAGCCAGCCTCTATTTTTGCTTAATCTCCTCCTCTCCTTTTCAGATATAACATTATCTGAAGTTGTTTGTATTTTTCCTGACTTAAGTGTTTATATTTTTAGCATATAAGAACGTGTGTTTTGGGACCAGCAGTTAGCGTAATGGCTATGTCGCTGAACTCCCATGTAGTCTACCATGGTTCGAGTCCCTGACCTGGTGGCTTAAACTCACGCTGGGCGCATGTGTGTGCGTGCCCAAGATCCCGAGAGGAGAATGGAGGAGAAGGGATTGCGGCGTGGCCATTCCCCCTGGGTGGTGATTTCTCACTTTCTGTCTCTCTGTCTCTCTCTGTCTTTCTGGCAAGCGCACATGCCCTGTAGCAAAAACCTCTCCAAAAAAAAAGAAGAACGTGTGTTTTATGTGTTTGGAACTTATTTTACAAGCAAGTATTTCAGTGTGTTGAGTGTGCTCTTTTTAATGATCAACAGCATCCCTTTGTTACTGTTGATTCCAACAAACCAATTCGAGAACTGATTGCAGAAGCAAAGGCTGAAGTAACAGAAGAAGTCGAAGATGGCAAAGAGGAAGATGATGATGAGGAAACAGAAAATTCTCTGGTCAGTAGTTAGAAAGGAAATTTGATTTAGTTAATTTTTAAAGCTGAGTTTTGAGGTGTGGTTGCACCCATATCTAAGGATTAATTAATGGGTGGCAGTATAAAACCTTTAACTTTGGAGGTGAAGTTAGCAGCAAGGTTGTTCTTTGTTACCTATTTTTGTCATACTTAAGAGTAGAATTTTGTGTGTGCATGCACACACAAACATTACTTTGGTTACCATCTCGAGATCATGTTTTAATATAAACTTAATAACTTTACTTATTTTTTTTTTAGCCAATACCTGCAAGTAAGCGTGCTTCTTCAGACCTTAGTATTGCCAGCTCTGAAGAAGATAAACTTTCACAAAATGCTTGTATTTTGGAATCTGTCTCAGAAAAAAGAAAACGCAGTACCTCCGAAGATAAATTAAACAACAAAATGCTTAATGAAAAACCTACCCCTGATGAACCTGAAAAAGCTATGGAGGAGGGTATTAATGATGCTCATTTAGAAACTGTGACTGAACTTCATAAAGGAACAATAGTAATCAAGGAGAATGGGAGAGAGGAGAGGAGATCAGAACTTGAAAATCTTTCTGACACAGAGCGCCAAGAAACTATGGACATTAATTCAGTCAGGGAAGGAAAAGAGAGTAACATAATAACTTCAGAAACAAATATTGAGCATGAGCTGAAACTTGAGGAAGAAGGAGATCAGGAGAAACCACAGACACTTGAAAATAAACTTATAAAATCTGAAGAAATGAATGATACTACTGTTCAAACAGTGGATTTAGTTTCTCAAGAGACTGGAGAAAAAGAGACTGATATTCAAGCAATTGACAATGAAGTTGGGCTTACAAAAGAAGACACTCCAGAGAAATTAGAAAAAGACGACAAAACTCAGAAAGATGTGATCATTGATGCAAGCGATGTGGGAGTAACACGTGAGGGAGGAGATACTGCTCAGAAAGCAGCCGAGAACAGTGCTGAGGATGCTCATACCGATGAAGGGGAAGAAATGGGTGAAGTAGGCCAGACATTAATCAGTAAGGCCGCAGAAGCTCCTGAGAGTGGTAATAGTGAGGAAGTTCCTAATAAAGAAATAATTGAAACCAATGAAATAGATCAGAAATCTGTAGAAGGTAAAAGTGAAGAACAATTAATCAGTGGCTCAGAAACCGTGTTGGAGACCATCGAGGAACCAGGGATAAATGAAGTTGCAGAAATGACTGAGTCAAGCAGTGCTGAAGAAATCGAAGACAGAAGGGCAGTGATTGATACAGACCAAAAGGTTTCAGAAAACGAAACTCAGGATACTCATAAAGCCACTATACAGGTAGACACAGAGAAAAAAGAAATTCCATGTGAGGTACCAGTTAAAGCAGAACCTCAAGTGATTGCAGCTTCACAGCCCAGTGAACCTCAACCTGTTCCAATACCCAGTATTAATATCAACACTGAAGATGCAGAAGATAAAGGGGAAGTAGGTGTTTTATCAAAAACTGAAACTGTGCTGCTTCCAGAATCTGAGAATCAGAAGGAAAATGATACTGATTCAGGCACTGGTTCTACTGCTGACAATAGCAGCATTGACTTGAATTTATCCATCTCTAGCTTCCTCAGTAAAACTAAAGACAGTGGATCAATATCTTTACAGGTAAGTGTAGACAGGTCCCTGTTTGACTTTTTTCTTTGTCATTTTGCTAGCTTACAGTTTATATGAAACCGATGTATTGAAAATAAAAGAGAATTAAATCAATGTAGTGTGAACCTTGTAAGTTCTCTTGAAGGTGGTCAATTAAAAAGGACCAAGTAGAGAGATTCTGGATATAGTTTTCTTTGAGTTTTGCAAACCTGATGGAGATAAACAGTACAATATAATTGCTTAGTGTGGTTTAGATTCTTTTATTGCATATATATAGTTGCAATTTTAGCAAGAATCACTTATATTTGTTATGAAAGAACTGAGAAATTGAAGGAATGATTTTGTAAACAATTCTTGATTTTCCACTGACTCCTACAGAGGACTACACTTGCTTCTTTAGTCATAGCCATTGCTACTGTCATGAGAACCATATGGGGAAAACAAAACCAGAAACTAAAATCAGAACACTTGGAGCTTCTCAAACATAATTCATCCTACGTAGATCAGCCTCACAGAACACCACCTTTTACTGTACCATTGTGTGGTCCCTAGGTCTGATTGTTGAAACATGCCAACTTTAGGTTTTAGAGGAAGTCTGGATGGACTACTGTATGCCAGGGTATAGGCAGAGGAGCAAGAGTAGAGTGAAATCCCAGAGAATAGAATGGGAGGTTGCAGAAAGATAATTGAAGGATTCTAGAGACAGACTTTTTAGTATTCTAATACATTTTTAAAATTAATTTCATTATATGATTTTTTTATTCACATTTAGTCTTTGTACATCTTGATAGCATATGACTTGGTTTTTCAACGCATGCATGCAGTGCATGTCAACTAAGAACTTACTTGAAGCTTTAATTTCTGTGTATATACATGCATATGTATGTAGAAATACAATTCTACATAAATGCATGCTGTATAACTTGATGCAACATTTTATTATTTTTTTTTTAGTAATTATTTCTTGTATTTTATTTATCATTATTGTTATTTTTAATTTGACCATAACAAGACATACACACAGAGAGAGAGAGAGAGAGAGAGAGAGAGAGAGAGAGAGAGAAAGAGAAAGCAAGAAAGCGAGCAAGCAAGCCGCCAGGTGTGGGACTCAAACCTTGGTCAACCATGTGGGAGTCCAGCACCTTTAACCACCATACCACCTGCCAGTCCCCCAAACATTTAAAAAAGAATGGAGCAAACCTGTGCTTTCTAGTGTTTGTGGTGGTGGCCATTCTATTATACAAGGACCTTTGGTAGAAATTGATTTTTTTCTTATTTTTAAAAACTTATTTACATTTCTTTTATACATTTAATCAATACAGCTTATAAAGTGAGGTTACTCAACATGAATACACTTCATAAATGCATTTTGAATTGTTTCACATTTCACTAGTGCTCCCTCTATTTTCTAACCCCTTCCTTTATATCGAAACCAAATAATTATCTGCTCTCAACACTTGGTTTGACACTTAGTACAACCAAAATGTACTTGTGGGATTAGTATATTTCTTTTACTTATATTTGCATTTAAATGTTTTTGTGTGCTATTGAGAGTTTAGTCTTTTTTTTTTTTTAAGAATTATTTTATTAAACTTCATTTATTTTAAATTGGCCAGTTTGGGGGAGGGGGAATGAGGAAGCAAGCCACCAGGTCTGGGACTCGAACTGCAGTCAGCCAGTGGGAGTCTAGCACTTTTAACCACCATGCCACCTGCCAGCCCCAAGTTTAGTCTTCATAAGGGATTTTAGGCAATAGCTAGTAGGTTGATTTGGTACTGTTGAGGTACAGTAGAGGTACTTTCTAGTAACTCTAAAATCACATATCTAGGTCTGGCTCTGAGATGAGGAAGACTGTTGATATTGTTACTGATTAAATAGATTTTGATTCCCAATCCTGGCAGTGCTTAAAAAATACCTGAGAACCTTCTTAAGCAGATTCTCAGCCTCCATTAGACCTATTGATTTATTGGAAATTCCTTAAGGGAATTCATTTTCAAGTATTTTATTGGTGGAAAGCAGAGGTATCCGAGAACTTACAAAGTGAAAATTAAAAGAAAAAGTGGTTTACATGATAAAAGTTACACTAATTAGTCATTTATGTTAATTGCTAATTATCATTTGTGCCTAACTGTGATATAATATCATATGAACTATATGTGCAGATCATCAAAATGCATAATTTCACTTGCAAGAAAATTTGATTCTAGTTGTAGAGTTGTGCATAAATCCGATGAGGCTTAAGGTGACGTACCTGGTTCCACAGATGAGTCTCACTGCTTTCCGTTCATACTTTATCGTCTCCAGAGTCTTCATGACTATTCAGTTTTTGTTTTTGTTTTTGTTTTTAAAAAGAAGAAAAATGTTTTCTAGCTCGAGTATTTCTATAAAAAGCCTAACTAAAATGTTTCCTCCCTTAGGAAACAAGAAGACAAAAGAAAACATTGAAGAAAACTCGCAAATTTATTGTCGATGGTGTAGAAGTAAGTGTAACAACATCAAAGATAGTTACAGATAGTGATTCCAAAACCGAAGAACTGAGGTTTCTTAGGTGAGTAGAGAAATAATTAAAATTGGTTTGTGACTTCTCTATTTCTGCAAGGTCTGAAAAATAAAACAGCTAAATATTGGCTAATTGAGGGATTATTATTTTATAATTTTTCCATTTGAAAAAAATTTTTAATCCTTTTTGTGTGTTACTTTGAAGCTATCATTTTTGCTGTCTTCGTTTCTGTCATTTAACTACTGAACGTTAAATTTTATCAGACGTCAGGAACTTCGGGAATTAAGATTTCTTCAAAAGGAAGAGCAAAGAGCCCAGCAACAGCTCAACAGCAAACTGCAGCAACAACGAGAACAAATTTTCAGGCGCTTTGAGCAAGAAATGATGGTAAAGTCTTAGATTTTTGTACTATTTTATTAATAATGAAATTTAGTGCTTAAAACCCACCTGCAGGTTTTGGAACTTATTCTCTGATTACTAGATTTTCCTTGTTTTGTGATGTATTTCTGGCTTTTATCTCTTTGGTGGTCTGGAAGCTTTTTTTTTTTTTTTTTTTTTGAGAGGTTTTCACGATAGGGCGCGTGCGCTCGCCAGACAGACAGAGAGAGGCATAGAGACAGAAAGTGAGAAATCACCCCCCCAGGGGGATGGTCACGCTGCAGTCCCTTCTCCTCCATTCTCCTCTCGGGATCTTGGGCACGCACGCACACGCACCCGGTGTGAGTTTTAAGCCACAGGGTCCAGGACGTGAATCGTGGTCGACTATGTGGGAGTCCAGTGACATAGCCATTACGCTAACTGCTGGTTCCCTGGATGCTTTTTATTCCCTTTTTTTAAAATAATTTTTTAAAGGCTCTTGTATCCTAGTCTTGTGTTCACTGATTCATGGTGTGATAATTGTCATTTTTTTCTCTGATTATAATCTGTCATGAAAAGTTAGAATCATGAGGCTTGTAGATGGTTTACAAAGTTCTTAGATGTGCATGTTGCTGAATGTTTTTTTTTCTTTTTTATCTTTATTTTATTTATTTATTTTATTTTCTTCTTTCATTTATTTATTTTTACATTTTTCCACAAACATTTACTTTACATAGCAAAAAATTTTGCTGAATGATTTTTTAGTGTTCTAATTTGACTTTTTGGGGACCAGTAGTTAGTATAATGGCTATGTTGCTGAGCTCCCATGTAGCCAACCACAGTTAGAGTCCTGGACCTGGTGGCTTAAACTCATGCCGGACCACGTGTGTGTGTGTGTGTGTGTGCCCAAGATCACGAGAGGAGAGTGGAGGAGAAGGGATTGTGGCAATGCTATCCCCCCTGGGGGGTGATTTTTGGCTTTTTATTTCTCTGTCTCTGTCTTTCGAGCGAGCACATGTGCCCTATAGCAAAAAAAAAAAACCCAAAAAACAACAAAAAAAACTCTCTAATTTGACCTTTTGGGTTAAAATCTTGGATTTTTAAAAATCCAAGATTTATTTATTTTTATTTTTTTATTTCAGTTTACTTATTTGCATTTATTCACTGTACATCATTACAGCATACAAAATGAGATTTTTCCATCCAGAGTACACTGCATTTGTCTCAGTTAAGCACATCAACAAACATGTTGTCAGCAAATAATCTTCCATTTCTTGTTTTCTGTATGTTTTGCTTCCCCCCATCCTTGATTCCCTCTTACCCTCTGCCATCTCCCACTCTCAAGAAAATCCAAGATTTTTTTAAAGAGTTATTTATTTAATGTAATTTATTATTATTTTAAAATTTGCAGTGGAGCATGTGTGTATGAGTGAGAGAGAGAGAGAGAGAGAGATAGGGAGAGAAGAGAAAAGAAGAAAAGAGAAGAGAAGAGAGAGAAGAAAGAGAAGGAAAGTAAGAAAGCAAGCTGCCAGGTCTGGGACTCAAACCATGGTCAACCATATGGGAGTCCAGCACCTTAACCACCTCGCCATCTGTTGGCCCAGATTCCCAATATTTTAAGCTAGTTTAAGCAATTGTCTTGAAATCTGAGCTAAGTATTAGAACCTCTTTTGTTGTTGTCGTTTGATTTTTTTAAATAGGCTTTCTTGTTTGGCTCCTGTAGTTATGCCTCCATGTCTCTATTCACTACTGCTAGAGAAAAAAAGTACTGCTTAGTTAGGATTGTCTTTCAGTCCTTTAGTTTCTACCTTGTGTCCAGAATTGAAAAAGAAATTCGTAACGTGATACAAAATTTTCAGAACTTACGTTGAACATATAGCTTAATGTAGGTTAGTTAAAAAAAGATAAATTTGAGATGTTATAGTATTTGTGTTTTTAATGTAATCCCTTTTCTGTCTTGTAATTTTTTTAACAATTATTTTATTTAACTTTATTTATTTAATTTATTTTAATTTAACCAGAGAGAGACAGAGTGAGAGACAGAGAGAGAGAGAGAGAGAGAGGGAGGGAGGGAAAGTGAGAAAGAAAGCCACCAGGTCTGGGACTCAAACCACAGTCAGCCATGTCGTCCAGCACCCTTAACCACCACGCCACCTGCTGGCCCACTGTCTTGTAATGTTAAGTGGTAAGGATTGTTTTGTGTGAGGTGTGGCATTGTTGATTTCAAGTGTTAAATCATAATCGATAATTACTAAGAAAGTAATGAAATATTGTTCTCATTGAATATTTTAATAGTACTTCTACTTTTTAGAAATATATGCAAACTGTGTTTCTGGGTGGGTGAGCCCTGGGCCGGGTCCCCCTGCCTCATGCTTTGGAGAACCTCAGCCAGCTCATATGCCGTGTACCACCCCGCCCCATACTTGATAAACCCAGTCCATCCAAGAGATGTTAGCCAGTACACTATCTCTGCTCACAGCACTAACAGAAACAAAGCCTCATGTTTCTTCTGTCCTCTTCTCCAAATACATTTTGCATGATATTTTGCTTCTTTATTTCTTTTAAAAACATCCTTTATAAATTCTTAACTATACATCTTAAATTTCATTATTATTTAAATGTTACATAAGTAGGAGTCTTTTTGTTGAAAGAGCAGATTTATAATTCTAAGATTTGTTTCAATAGAAGAAGTTTATTTTAAGAATCTTGGGGAGGAAGAGTAAATCTGAAAATGACAGGTAATGTTACATGATTAAGATGACTTAAAATGAGCCCTTGGATTTATCAAACATTGTATTAGATAAATATTGGCATTTTAGGACCTCACAGCAACTGTGTATTGTTTTAGATTTTATAAATTTTTTTTAACATTCTACTACTTGTATAATACATAGAAGTGAAAGTGTATTTCTTTTTAGAAAAAAATGAGCTGTTCATCTTTCTGAAAAATTTCTTAATGTAAGTGCATTTGACTTGTTCAGTTTTGGAAAGGTTCTATGACATCACTAAATATAAATGCTGGTTACGTACTCTCAATAACCATTTTCACTATAATGAATTAATATGAGAGATAGAAAAATTTTTATGATCTTAAACTACATTGTTTTACAGAGTAAAAAGCGACAGTATGACCAGGAAATTGAGAATCTAGAAAAACAGCAGAAACAGACTATTGAACGTCTTGAACAAGAACATACAAATCGCTTGCGAGATGAAGCCAAACGCATCAAAGGAGAACAAGAGAAAGAGCTGTCCAAATTTCAGAATATGCTAAAGAACCGAAAGAAGGAGGTAACTATTGTTTTTAATTACTAAGGCTGTCCTGTTAAGTGTAAATTTAAGTTTATTTAAGGAATAATACTTGTTAGTTAAATAGTACTAATTTCTTTTTTTTTTTTGAGAGGTTTTTGCTATAGGGCACGTGCTCGCGCCAGAAAGACAGAGAGACAGGGAGATAGAAAGCGAGAAATCACCCCCTAGGGGGGATGGCCACACCGCAGTCCCTTCCCCTCTATTCTCCTCTTGGGCACGCACACACACGCGCCAGGAATGAGTTTAAGCCACCGGGTTCGGGACTCGATCTGCAGTTGGCTACATGGAAGTCCAGCGACATAGCCATCACGTTAACTACTGGTCCCACTAATTTATTCTTTCATTTGGTCTTCCCGAGAGTACTGTAACTTATTAGCAAGGTCAGGTGTTATCTCCACTTTATTGCCCAGAAAACTGGTGTGATAGGAATTCATGTCCTGTGTTAAGCTAAACATTCAACCAAATTAAAATTAGCCTAATCCACATTCAGTCTACCATTCCTCTTTTAACTTTTGAAGTCTTACATAGAAATTTCCTTTTAATGAAACTTAGTTGTGTTTGCCAGTGGCAGCAATAATTCCTTTTATTATTATCAATTATTTGTCATCCTTAATTTGTACTTTTAACAAATATTTTCTCAATTTAGCTTTATTGACTTTTTTAGATATAGTGCCAAACAAAGGTTAGATAACTTGAAATTTGAATTATCTGTAAACTTATCAAGTTTTGAAGTATTTTAAAGAATCAAAAGTGGAATATATCTGTAAAGTAATTTGATAAGAATGAGTTTTTAAATTTTTCCTGGAACTGCCATATTGTTGTAAAATCTCTCTGCATTATTATTTACTCTGAAAGATTGTCAGTGATTCAGAAGGAGGATTTACATGGTGTATGTCTTTTTGTCTCCAGGTTAAAATGATATTAAGGGAACATTACATGTAATTTTCAGAGATAATTTAATGGTTTATTTTGTATCTTTAGTGTAGGAGGACTGACCTTTTCATGACGTAAAAGAACCCAGGGACAATAATTATTACCAATTCTATTAAGACTGGAACAACAACAAAAAAATCTCAAAACTAAATACAAATGCGTTTTCACTTTTATTCAAACACCCAGATTCATTGACTTTAACATTTAAATTAGAAGAAAACCGAACATCATATGACTGAATCTTTAGGGTGTGCTTTAAAAACAATAGGGTTGAATAATAATAAATACATTGTGCTCTTTGGTTTCTTTTGGTCAAGATGAATGAAATGGTATGTAATTTGATTTGATGCAGCTACCAATTCTAAAAATTAGTACCATTACAGTTTATTATATTGCTCTATATATCATGATTACTGGGGCTACATGTTAATTTTCTTAAAACTGTGGTAGTTTTTATTGAGAAGTTATTCTTTGTATCATATTAAATTTTAAAGATTTACAAGTAAACATATGATTTAATCATAGATATTTAAAAGGCCATTGTTATTGTTTCTATTTTGGAATAGGAGAGTTTAGTCAGTTGAACATGTCTGAGATCCTAATATGTATATTTTAAATAATTATGTATTTTTTTTCCTTACTGCTAAACTTCTTGCACTTGGGGAGTCTCTTCTTTTTAATGGTGATTTGGTTTCATGAGGGAGTACTGATGGGAAATTTTAAATATACTTTGTTTAATCAAAACCCGTCTTTTTCACGTACCGTCAATAGCATGTGGTGATTCGGAATCTGGTTTCTTTTGGTGCTTTTACTTGTAGACACATGATTGTTTTTCATAGTTGGATTACTGATCTGCTGCTAGATGGATCACACACATCTAGGATTTTGAGATAATTAAAAAGAACAAGCTGTAAAAAATACCTCATTTTATACTTTATTAGGTAATCATAGCTTACTAAAATTATCTTAAGTGTGCTTATTTTACTAATTTTAAAGTTGTCAAGCTTGGCTTAAATTGTCAGCAGAGGAGAATGTTACTCTAATCCTGTACAAAATCATCAGATAATTCATTTTTATCACACCATGTATAAAACCTGGTGTGTTTTAGGAAAAAAAAAACCCAAAAACTTAGTATCCATTTATTTCTCCTTTGTGTATTCTAAGGCTTGTTTTTCTTTTTCCTTTTTTTGGGTCTCATTAAGTGGATTTGTTTTAGACTTACTTCTTTAATATTATCAAGCCAATTATGAAATTTTGCACTTAATTTTTTTTTTTTTAGGAGTGTTTGCCTTAGGGCTCATGCACTCTGTGGAGAGAGAGAGGGAGACAGTTGGAGGGGATGTGAGAAATAACCTCCTGGGGGGATGGCCATGCCTCAATCCCTTCTCCATTCTCCTCCCGGAATCTTGGGCATGCATACACGTGCACCCAGTATAATTTTGAAGCCATCAGGTCCAGGACTCAAAACCATGATTGGCCACGTGGGAATTCAGTGACGTTACTGCTGTGCCACCTGCTGGTCCTGAAATTTTGTACTTTTACAAAGGGCATATAGTTTTCCTTAGGTTCAGTATTTCAAACAATGTCAATAGATGTGTTTGTAATTTTATGATCTTTTAAGAACAGTTGAGTTTTTCACCTTTAGCATCAGGTGATCCTTCACTGATTATCTTTGCATCTTAAAGAAAGAAATGGTATGTAGGGATAATTAATCAACTAATTAATCTCTTTATGGTGTATTATCCCTTTCTGCACTGAGATTATGCATGGTCTGTCCTTTCATTCTTTTCCATCAAACTAACACCTGTGCTTATGCATGTTGAAGGGAACTTTTTAACAACTTTAATGTTTGACTTGTAGCTTGTCTGCTCACATAAATGCTTGCTGTGGAGAAAGTATTATTTCCCCACCTCCTGCATGCTTATACACTGTAGGTTATAAATGAAGTGGAGAAAGCACCCAAAGAGCTGAGAAAAGAGCTCATGAAACGCAGGAAAGAGGAGCTTGCACAAAGCCAGCATGCTCAGGTAACAGCAGCAGCTTACTGCTACTAAAAACAGAAAGCAGCGTTTCTCACAGCTCAGTAAACCATGGCTGGAAGGATAAACTAACTAATTATTGTGTGATGCTGATGTCTCCCCACCTGGAGATTCCAGGGTCGTCTTTCTATAGTGTTAAGTTCACGCTAATGGTGACATTCAAGTTTCTAATACGAAATTAAGTGGAATGTTTGGAAAATTGACTCCAGATGAATTAAACAAGTATGTTCAATATATAACCCACTGTTATCTAATTGTAATCATGATGGGAGCTTATATTTTTAAGTAGTAATGGCAATGTTTGATAGATAACGTCTAGGATAGACAGATAGAGCATGAATGTGTATGCTATGTGTTTACAAAAAGAAAGCCTATTAAAAGGCTTTTATCTATCTATCTATTTTTATCTACCTATTTATTTGTCAGAGAATGTGTGTGCTTGCCAGAGAGAGGAGCACCCCCCGATGGGTCATAGTCACTCCACAGTCTTCTCCTTTCCTCTGTCTTATCAGGATTTTAAGCATGCACATGCACAGTACCCAGTGTGTTTTTCAAGACAGTGGGTTTTGAATTGTGGTCACCACGTGGGATTTAGCTCCCTTAGCCACTGAGCCAAAAAGCTTTTATTTACTTATTTAAATTCGCTACAGAGTACATACACTCATAGGAGAGAGACAGTGAGAGAGAGGGAAAGTGACAAAGCATCCCCAGCGGGGATGGCCATGCACGTACAGGTGCACAGGTGTGTTTTAAAAGCTACAGGTCTGGATTTGAACTGCACACGTGGCTATGTGGGATCCAGCCATCTTATCCACTATGCCACCGACTGGCTTAGGCTTTTATTTTTGTAATGCTTAAAGTTAAAAGAAAAAAGTAATATAAATTGGTAGATCAAGCATTTATTATATTTTAAAGTCACCACCATAAATGGTGACTTTCAAACCAGACTTTAAATATTAAATATGGTATTTTCCGTTTTGAATTCAGCAGTTGAGTGAACAGACTGTTTTTACTTACACAGTTACATAAAGACACTTGATTCTAGGTTACGATAAAACTGAACCTTATAAGATAGGTGAATTCTTTACAAAACTAGATACATTAGTATATGTTTTTGGAGAGGCTTATGCTGTAAGATGTGTGCGCTCACAAGAAAGACAGAGAGAGAGAGACAGACAGAAAGTGAGAAATCACCCCTTATGGGGGATGGCCACGTTGCAATCCCCTCTCCTCCGTTCTCCTCTCAGGATCTTGGGCTCACATGTACATGCACCTGGCATGAGTTTAAGCCACTGGGTCCAGAACTTGAACAGCAGGCGACTGCGTGGGAGTCCAGCGACATAACCATTATGCCATCCACTGGTCCTGATAAATTAGTATTTTTAGCAAAATTTTCTGGAATTATCTTATATGACTTTAGAAGGTTTTTTTATACTAAGAAAGGTGAATTTTAAAATTAAGTTTGTATTCAGTGTGAAGGCAAAGATGAAAAATGAGTTCAATTTCTAGTTACGTAAGTCAGTGAAAGGAAGAAAAGACAAATTATCTATTAATTGTTGCTTTGAATGATCTCTTTAATATAGTTTTATGTGATTTTAAAAGTGGTTCCCAGACTGTTTTTTTTTTTTTTAAGCTTGGCTATTGATTTCTTCTGAGAGAGAGAGACCCTAACAGGGTCTTCACGCTGTAATCCACCCCAGCCTCAGCCAGCCTGGATCACAGACACAGCGTGCACGTGTCTGCTTTGTACAGGCAGACTCTGGGAAGTAAACTGAGCATTCCTCCCTGGGGCCTAGTGTTGTGGAGCTCTGTGTTTCTGCTGGGCCGCTGCACTTGACCCAGACTTTGGGTGTTACAGGTCCGTGATGAGAAACAGAAACAGCAAAAACCACTGCGTGTCATGGCTTGGAATACCTTTTATTTATTTTTTGCCAGAAAGGTTGTTTTAAAACTGCCATTTATTTATTTATTTATTTGTAACCATCATTTTGAAGAAGAGAGTATTTTTAGTGCCGTGAAAAGTAAGGAAAATATAATAGTCTTGGGATTCAAAATTTTGATGAAGCTATTTGAAGAAATTTAGGTTTTTTTCCTTCTTGCCATGAGTCAATAAAACATTTTATCTGGGCCTGCTGTAGGGATTACTACAATAGTTTAAGGTGATAATAGCAAACACAGCATTGCGTTAAGTGCCAAGCACTATTCTAAATGAGTTCATTTAATCTCTCACAGATATTACCCCCATTTTAGAAGTAGGGAAACTAAAGTACAGGGAGTTGAATGGCTGTCCCAGGGTTACAAGTCTGGTTAGGGGGACTAGAGTTCTCACCCAGCCAAGTTCAGCTCCCTGTTTCATAAACTGAACCACCACAGCACACCGCCTCTCCTTTAAGCTCCCACTCGGAGCCTCATCTAAACTCTTAGCTGCTTATCAGTGGCCCCTGTTGTTGGCCACTTGTCAGCAAGTGAAAGGATAGTCTTTGCTGATCACTCATATGCTTTTGGTTCATTTGCATTTCAGAGCAGATAATGATATGGTTTTGCCTTATAAAAGGATAGATTTTTTTAAATTCCAAAGGTAATATATCAATCCTTAGAGTTGAAATTGAGAATTTAGTGTGTTGAACAAAAAAATTAGATAGCTTTAATTCTTTAATAAGACTTTGTTGGTGGTTTTTCCTTATGATTATGGGGTCCAGCTTCCATCTGAAACTGAAAATAGTAGTAAAGTCTGTAATTTAATGACCGATCTAGTCCTCTAACGTATTTCAAAAGTATTTATTTAGTGTACCGCTTTTGATGAAGGTGCAAAAACCTGATAACTTTATATATAGATTCTATTTTAAACTTTTTAAAAGGGATTCATTAATAGCCATGCAGTCATAGAGCTAGAGTGTATTTGATCAGCTATCTTAGACCAGTGGTTTTCAAACTGTATTCCCAGGAGCTCTTGAGTTTGGAAGAAATCCCTCTGAGGATTGTTTAAAAAGTTGAGACTGTGGAGCTGTAGGCAGCTGCTGCTACTTTAAGTAAAGCAGAACCATTGTTTTGTTTGTTTCATAAGCCAAGATTCTTTTGGTGAGTTTTCATTACTATTTTCAAGAATTTTGCCATAGAGCAGGTGTGCTGCCTGGAAAGAAACAGCGAGTGACAGAAAGTGAGAAATTATACCCTGAGGAGGATGGCCACACTGGAATCCCTTCTCCATTCTCCTCAGGATTTTCAAGATGCCAAGTTGGGAGCTCGAACCACAGTCATCACTGGGGAGTCTAGCATCTTAACCACCACGCCACCTGCTGGCCTCAAGTTTTTATTAATTTAATATATATATATATTTTTTTTACCATAGGGCTGTGTGCTCTCCTGAGATAGAGACAAAGAAAGCTAGTGAGAAATCCCCTAGGAGGGATGGCCATGCCATAATCCCTTCTCTAGTTTCCTCCTGGGATTTTGGGCATGTGTACACATGCACCTGGCATGATTCAAGCTTCCAGGTTTGAATCAAGCTCCCATGTGGGAGTCCAGCAAATACACCACCTGCTGGCCCTTCTTTTGGTGGATTTTTAAAAAGGGCGTTCTACTGGTTTAAGAAATAACATCAACACACTAGAGTTTGGAAACCACGGATCTATAGTTCAGATCCTTCATTCTGCAGATGAGAAAAGTTCCTCTGTTAATTGATTTGCTCCAGGCTTCAAGAAACTCATCTTTTTTCTAATTATTGTTTCCTTTTACAAAAAGTCATTCATATATATTCTCATCTGGGAGGTGCATTGTATTCTGATCCACAGGGTGTTGCTCAGGTCATGATTCAGTCTTTTCAGTTGTCATCCTGTGCAGTCTTCAACGCCCAAATGCAGGACGTAAGTCCCACATGCCTGTAGAGGGTGCTTTCTCCTGTTTTACCTGCTCTTTCCTTAACTCACATGTGCCTTTTCATTGCTGACTTCATTTGTTAATATCTAAAAGATTGATGGTAATGTCAGAGTGACAATAATAATAATACCCTGACAAAAACTTTATAGTACAGTATTCTTCAGAGAGTTTTTGTACTTTATTCTCACTGCCACCACCCTAATCCGGGGGCAGAGTATATCCATTTCACAGATGAAGCAATTAAGAACCAGAGACTTAAGCGATCTGCCTAAACTCACATAAGAGGTTAATGGTAGAGCTGGAACTAGAGCACTTTCATAGTGTTCTTTTTTCTCTCTACCCCATCACAAATTTTAATTCGAGATTTCCTTTTTTTATTTCAATAGAAATAAAATATCTTAATAGTATTTTACAAGCTTTGCACATGTGAGACATTGAATGCTGTGGTAAGATTTTTATTTTTGTGTGAAGTGGTATTTTGATTGCATCTACGTTTATGTAGATGTTTTAATTATGGATATGGTCAGAAAAGCCATGTTAAAAGTGGTGATTTTAGTCTTATTTTAGTTTCCATGTATTCAAATAGTCAATAATAAATAATGAGCTGCTGTTTTTTTAAACTGTAGTTTTAAATTAAGTCTGGAATTCTAGGCCGTATTCATTCTCAGTTTCCATAGGGAAATGACTAGTTTATTTAACAGTATAATTTTTGTTTTTGGTATTTGATATATACAACTGGAATAGATAGAATACAGCTTGATTTCAATCCCTCCTTTCCCCTCTCTTGAAATTAGACTTAAAAAAATATTATCTGCAGCTATTTAACTCTTTTTATGGTTTTTCTAAAAGAGTAAGTAAAGCATTGCTTTTTTTTTTTCTTAATGAGAGGGAGAAATTATGAATTATAATTACTTTTCTGATCATTACCATTTTTGAGTAAATCTTTTGAGTCTTATTAGGATGATCAAATTCTTTTTTTTGCTATAGAGCGTGTGCGCTTGCCAGAAAGAGAAACAGAGAGACAAAGCGAGAAATCACCCCCCAGGGAGGATGGCCATGCTGCAATCCCTTCTCCATTCTCCTCTCGGGATCTTGGGCATGCATGCACACATGCCTGGCGTGAGTTTAAGCCTCTGGGTCCAGGACTTGAGCTGTGGTCGGCTACGTGGGAGTTCAGTGACATAGCCATTACGCTAACTGCTGGTCCCAGGATGGTCAAATTCTGTGCAAATAGCCCAACATATCACAGCCTTTCTTACAGTTTTCTACAACTCAAAGCTGTGTTTATGTCATTAGTTACCTAATAATATAAAATTTCTTACCAGAGGGGCCAGCAGGTGACATGGTGGTTAAGGATGCTGGACTCCAACATGGCCAACCGTGGTTTGAGTCCCAGACCTGGCAGCTTGCTTTCTCACTATCCATCTCCCTCTCTCTCTGTCCTTCTCTAGTCAAATTGAAAGAAAGAAAGAAAGAAAGATAAAATAATTCAAAAAAATAAATTCTTGCCAGAATTTCAACTTTTAAGTAGCACTTATTTTATAGTTTTTTTTTGTTGTTGTTTTTTGTTTTTTTTTCTGTTGGGCACATGCACTCGCCAGAAAGATAGAGGCAGAGAGACAGAAAGCAAACAATCACCCCCACAGGGAGGATGGCCATGCCGCAATCCTCCATTCTCCTCTCGGGATCTTGGGCATGCGTGCACACATATCCGGTGTGAGTTTAAGCCACCGGGTCCAGGACTTGAATTGCGGTCGACTACATGGGAGTCCAGCAACATAGCCATTATGTCAACTGCTGGTCCCACTATGTCCATTTTTAAAAATGACTTTGGCCATAATAGTTTGAGTTCTTTTGTTGCCTTGTATTTGTTATTTCTAGTGATTAAATCCATTTGTTACTTTCTTATTTTTTTTAAGAGAGATTTTTGCTGTAGGGCAAGTGCACTCACCAGAAAGGCAGAGAGACAGCAAGACAGTGAGAAATTACCCAAAGGGATGGCCATGCCACAATCACTTCTCCGTTCTCCTCTCGGGATTTTAGGCATGCATGTACATGCGCCCAACATGAGTTTCATTAATATGTTCATTAGTATGTAAAAACATTTTCAGATAATATTTAGCTTTTAGTGTTTTTTTTTTTTTTAAATTTGCTATGGGCAGTTGTCTTGCTGGTGGGAGGGAGAGGTAGAAAGAGAAAGTGAGAAATCACCACCCAGGGGAATGGACATATCACAATCTCTTCTCTGTTCTCCTCTTGGGATTTTGGGCACGCACATACATGTGCTTAGTATGTCTTCCAAGAACCCGAACAGTGAAATCAGTCATGTGAGATCCAACCACTTTCACCACACCACTAGCTAGCCCATGTTTAGCTTAAAAAAAAGAAAAAGAAAAGCCTTCTCCTCTTCATTCTCTTCCATTCTTCAGTCCTTTCTCCATTTTCCTTTTGGGATTTTGGGCACATAGGCACATGTGCCTGGCATGAGTTTCAAGCTGCTGGGTCAAGGACTTGAATTGTGGTCGACCATGTGGGAGTCCAGTGATGTAACCATTATGCCATCTGCTGGTCCCACATTCACTTCTTTTAGTAGCAGTAAGTAGCTTATATTTTTACCTTTAAGTTTTTACATAAATATTTGTTTAACCCCATTCTGTGTGGTTGCATTTGATTTCTTTGAGTTTAAATGTAAGACTTATATTTATGCTACTTAAGTTAGGTCTATTGTTTCTGTCCATGCAGATTTTTTTTTAAAGTTTATTTATTTCTTCCATGAGAGAGACAGAGAGAGAGAGAGACAGGCACTCCCAATAGGATCTTCATGCCATGATCTTTACCCAGTTTCAGGCAGCTGGGTCACAGACACATGCATGTGTGCTCGTGTATGTACTAGGAGACCTTGGGACATGAACCCGAGACCTTCCATTGTGGGCCCAGCATTGCAGAGAATCATGCTACTTCTATGCCACTGTCTGGTCCATCATAGATATTTTAAAAAGTCTTTTATGCAAGAGCCAGCAGGTGGCAGGGTGGTTAAGGCACTGAATCCCACATGGCCAGCTGTGTAGTTTGAGCCCCAGACCCTGTGGCTTGAAAGACATGCTGGGTGGGGAGCCAGCTGGTGGTGTCATGGTTGAGGCCCTGGACGATGGTTCAAACCCTGAACTTGGCAACTTACTTTCTTACTTTACCTTTCTGTCTGTGTCTCTCTCTGGTCAAATAAAAAAATAATAACAAAAATAAATAAAATAATTCTTAAAAAAAAAAAAAAAAAAGACATGCGGGGTGGGTGTGCATGTGTGCCCAAAATCCCAAGAGGAGAGTGGAGGAGAAAGGATTGCGGTATGGCTACTGCCTTTCCCCAGGGGGTGATTTCTCACTTTTCTTCTCTGTCTCTTTCTGTCCAGCAAGCATACATGTCCTATGCAAAAATCTTTAAAAGTAATTTGTTTATGCAAGCCAATATATTAGTTTGTCAGAGAAGTCCTGGCATGTTTTTCTTTCTTTTTTTTTTAGGAGTTATTTTATTTAACTTTATTTATTTTAATTTGACCAGAATGAGAGAGAGAGAGGGAAATCGAGAAAGTAAGCTGCCAGGTCCAGGACTCGAACGGCGGTCGGCCATGTGGGAGTTCAGTGCCCTCAACCACCACGCCGTCTGCCAGCTCCCATGGCATGTTTTTCTGTGCAAAAATACAATGACTTTTACAACAACCTAATAAAAATATTGAACAAAAGAAAACCCTTTGATATATTTGCAGGTTATATTAAGTTTATTAAGCAGATTAGCATATAGAAATTTTACAGTTGAAATTAGAAAAACAATTTAATTTTCATTACAAATCTTTAAGGAGAAAGAGAAGCTTTAGCAATTTTCCTTGTTGAAAATTTTGTATCTCTTAAAGTGCACTTGAAAAGTCTTATTCTAGGTAGTTGAGTTTTAAATATTCATTGAAATTTTTTTGGCTAGGATAAAGTTATATATATTGGGTCATCAGAAAAGTTAAGCATTTTTGCAATGCCATGACTTTTCTGACAACCCAATAGATGAATGTAGTCAAGTTGGTCCTTGTATTTAATAGAGGTGATAACATCAATCTTTTTGCTACAATTTATTTGTATTCATGCTACAATACAAACTGGTGCAGCTGAGACAGCAGCATTTATGGCTCCAGATTACTTGAACACACCAGCATGGCTTGTATGACTCCCAGAGACACTGTGGTAGGCAGACATCTTGAGGAACATTGCTGCACTCTCGCACCTTGCCAGACTCTCCTAGACCTAGAGAATAGTTCCAAACGAGAGCTGGAGCTTTAATCTCCCATTGGGTGTGCAGAGTAGGGATTACCGATGAAGCACTGCTTCAGTCCTAAACTTTTTTCTTAATATTTATTTAATTCCATTTGTTATTATTTTGACCAGAGAGAGAGAGAGGGAAAGCAAGAAACTAAGCTGCCAGATCCTGGACTCAAACTGCAGTCAGTCATGTGGGAACCTAGTGCCTTTAACCACCGTGCTACCTGCCGGCCCCAAGTCCTAAACTCTTAAATTCACAGTTAAATTTCTCTGCATATCTCTTGAACCAGTCACCAATTGCTATAACTGCCAAAAGAGGGATGGAGATCTAAATTTACATTGTTTTCAGTTTGAATATTGTTCCTTTCCTTCAGTAAATGTATGATCTAGCAGGAAGACCGTAAGTTACTTTAATGCTCTTTATTTATTTATTTATTTATGAGAGGTTTTTTGCTATAGGGCGCATGTGCTCGCCAGAAAGACAGGGAGAGATGGAGAGACGGAAAGTGAGAAATCACCCCCCCGGGGGGATGACCATGCCACAGTTCCTTCTCCTCCATTCTCCTCTTGGGATCCTGGGCGCGCACACATGCGTGCCTGGCATGAGTTTAAGCCACCGGGTCCGGGACTCGAACCATGGTTGACTACATGGAAGTCCAGTGACATAGCCATTATACTAACTGCTGGTCCCCCACCCTTTTTTTAAAAAACCTAATGAACAAAGGATTTTTTTTTTAAGCAGAAATTTGACATTTAGGTAAATAGTATGTGCTCAGTAAATATTTGTGAATGAATTAGTGAATCCCAAACATGTTGGTAGAGCTCTGTGATCATGGGAATTTTGTTTATAGAATATTTATAATGCGTAACTCACGTTCCTGTTCCTAGAATATATTTCTCTTAGCATGAATTATTTCTCATTAAGTCCTCAAACCGTCGTTCTTTTTAGATACAGGCTGTAGATGTCTTACTCTGTTCTTGTAACCAAGGTGTTTCTTCCCAACTCTTTATTTCCTTAGAAATAAAAGAGTTTAAAATTCTGATAATTTGTTTTACTTAACAGCTCTTAATGACTTTCTTCCTGTAAGTTATTCTTGTTTTTTTGTTTTGTTCACACCATAATGGAATGAGTAGTCAGCTTTAGAAAGTGTAAATTTATTACTTTTCTAAACATTTTCGTATAATAGGGCATTTTAAGTATGAGTGGGATATAAACTTCTTTTGTTTGTTTAATTCTCAATAGTGAGTTTAGAATATTATATGTTCTTTTTCTGTGTTTGAAAAGGGTGATTCATGCATTTATATTATATATATACTATGTAACTTTGGTGATTTTTAATTCCAGCTAATTTTGCAAACATGGTTTAGAAATTTTATTGACCACGGTATATAATATAGATTACATGGCTGTTTAGCTGTGTAGATATTTATTAACTGATGGCTGACTGTGTCTGATAGGAACAAGAGTTTGTTCAGAAGCAACAACAAGAGTTAGACGGCTCTCTGAAGAAGATCATCCAACAGCAGAAAGCAGAGTTGGCCAACATTGAAAGAGAGTGCCTGAATAACAAGCAGCAGCTCATGAGAGGTATTTGAAATTCTGCGGTGTGTGTGATATAAAATGATACATAAAAAATGCTGAAATACACCATGGAAATTATTTGAGTATTTCCTTTGCTAGAGAAAGCTAGAGTGATATGTGCTAAAATAAGAGCAAAATATTTTAAATTGAGAAATATAAGAGGGACCAGAAGATGGCATAATGGTTATGCTGCTGGACACCCACGTAGTTGACCACAGTTCGAATCCTGGACCTGGTGACTTAAAACTCATGCCAGGCATGTGTGTGTGCATGCTGAGATCCTGAGAGGAGAATGGAAGAGAATGGATTGTGGCGTGGCCATCTCCTCTTGGGGTGCCTTCCTGCTTTCTGTCTCTGTGACGAGCACATGGACCCTATTGCAAAAATCTCTCAAAAAAAAAAAAAATACAGGGTATGGAATTCCTTTATGACAGTAAAAAGTGAGCATAAGTGTATCATCCTAAAAATGTCTTGTCTGGATGAAGTTAGAAATACGTCCGAATAATGCTGTGTACTTGTTATGCCTTATAATTATTGGTACATGATAGAATGGAGTTTTTAAAAAACAGATTAGCTTAAAATCTGTTAAAAAATTTTAACAGATTAAGTAGAATTTTGGTGTTCAGGGCAGCTCTTTCTCTGATTATTGGACAGTAAAACATAAAGGAAGGTGGTAATTTTTATTACCTTTTTTTTTTTTTTTAAGAGAGATTTTTGCTATAGGGCATGTGCACTCGCCAGACAGACAGAGAGAGACATAGAGACAGAAAGCAAGAAATCACCCCCGGGAGGATGGGCATGCCACAATTTCTTCTCCATTCTCCTCTTGGGGTCCTGGGCACACATGCACACACACTGGCTTGAGTTATAAGTTGCCAGGTCCGGGACTTAAATTGCCATCTACTATGTGGGAGTCCAGCAACAACCATTGTGCCACCTGCTATTCCCAATTTATATTATCTTTGCTTTGGTAAAATTTATAAATCAGAATGTCAGTGTGTATGCAAGTTAGTGTATGTAGACCACTTTCATGTAAATATTAAAATGAGAGAAAAATATACTAGTAAAAAAAAAGTACATTAGTAAAAAGAACAAGTGACAAAGTGACATTTTGGAAACTGTTTTCTCCTTCTAGCTCGAGAAGCTGCAATTTGGGAGCTTGAAGAACGACACTTACAAGAAAAACACCAGCTGCTCAAACAGCAGCTTAAAGATCAGTATTTCATGCAAAGACATCAACTGCTTAAACGCCATGAGAAGGTTAATGAAAGGTTTATTTTAAAATTTGTAGAGCTGTTCAGGTTTTTTTTAAGCTAGAAGGTGCACACAAATGTGTGCTGATGAGTGTGCCCATGCACTCAGGCACATGTGATAATACCCCAAAAGGGTCCAGTTGTGCCACAATCCTTTTTCCTCCAATTCTCCTACCTGCCAGGATCCCAGGCCTGTGTACTTACCCCTGTCCAGCGTGGGGCTGCTGGGGCTGGGACTTGAATCCTAGCCAGCCATGGCAGAGCTGACTTCTTCCGGGCAGTGTCTAAATGCTGTTCTCTGATGGGGCTGCCCCTGTGCAGTCTTGAACTTACATGCTTTGGAGAATGGCTTTTTAAATTTCTGTCTTTTATCCCAAAATTTCTGTCATTAAGTTTGGAGTAATTAATTATATCTTAATCACAATTGTAAGCTTCTTTTCTACAAATTACAGGGAAAGTAGCTAATTAGAGTGTTTAAAGATCTCTATGTTGTGATCTTCATCTTGTTTCTCAGAGGTACCTGTTTTGGCTCCGTTTGTCATTCGTGTATCTTAACGTAAACTCCTGGTACTTAGTAAAAGAGAGTTTCAATATTAGACTCATGACTAATAACTTTGTCTTATAAATTACTTTTTTGCCGAGTATTTTGCTGGTCACTGCAAAACAAGAGAGTAATCATAGAAAATAACAACCAAATGACATGCTTGAACATACATATGAGTACTAAAGGATAAAGTTTACCTACACTGCTGGGTTCTATTTTAAACTTTCTTAGGAAACAGAACAAATGCAGCGTTATAATCAACGGCTCATAGAGGAATTGAAAAACAGACAGACTCAAGAAAGGGCAAGACTGCCCAAGATTCAGCGCAGTGAAGCCAAGACACGAATGGCCATGTTTAAGAAAAGTTTAAGGATTAACTCAACAGCCACACCAGATCAGGATCGTGACAAAATCAAACAAGTGAGTAAGCAAATCATTCTCTTCTTTTTTAGGTTTTAAAACTTTGAATGACCTTTAGAAGTACCTCATAATTTGTGTTGTAACATTTAGAGCCTCTGGGCTTACTGATGTTCACTTTAATTCTATGGACTGGAGCAAAGTAAAGGATATAGACCAACTTTGTCTTCCTGGGCTGGTGACCACAGAGAGCAAAGCCCTTCTTCCCATATCCCAACTAGATCCTGGGCAAGACAAGTCCTAAGACCAGCCCTGGGAATGTGATGACGTGGACGGCTTTTTGAGTCAAAGCACGTAGCCTCACTATGATACTTCTGCAGTCAGTCTTACACACAGGTTAGCTGAGGTCGCTAAGCAGACAGGAGGATCAGGGTGGTTTTTTCTGTTTTGTGTTTTTTTTTTTTTTTAAGAGATTTTCCCCTTAGGGTGCGTGCACTTACTCGAGAGACAGAGAAACAGAGATAGTGAGAAGGAAAGTGAGAAATCACCCCCCAGGGGGCATGGCCACAATGCAATCCCTTCTCCATTCTCCTCCCGGCATCTTGGGCATGCTCGCACCTGCGCCTGGTGTGATTTTCAAGCCACCTAGTCCAAGACTCAAACCTGGTCTGCCTTGTGGAAGTCAGCGACGTAATTGCTACGCCATCTGCTGGCCTGGAGAGTGAAGGTTTTAATCATCATCCCCGCCACCAGTAGCCCACGTGGTGGTGTAGACTCCAGCTTTGAGTCACAGCCCATTATTACTTGCAGCTTTAGTTTATTTTACTTAAGTTTTGTTAAATCTCTTAATTATACCTTTGGAATATGAAGAAACTACATCGCTCATTAAACATAATTTATCTTTTGTTTTTCTTATTTATAGTTTGCTGCACAAGAAGAAAAGAGGCAGAAAAATGAGAGAATGGCTCAGCATCAAAAACACGAAAATCAAATGCGGGATCTTCAGTTGCAGTGTGAAGCCAATGTCCGGGAGCTGCATCAGCTGCAGGTCGGGATAGAAATGTGACAGCGAAGCTGGTGCTAGCAGGCAGCACATGTGGCTAGTTAGGGGCACGCAGCAGATGAGCCAAGTAAAGTGCACATTCCTGAGGAAAATGCTGAGTCAGCGTCGTGCCTTCTTTTTAACAATTTTTTAAAATTGAACTTTATTTATTTTAATTTGACCAGAA
Source organism: Tupaia belangeri chinensis (assembly GCF_000334495.1). Taxonomy (NCBI): domain Eukaryota; kingdom Metazoa; phylum Chordata; class Mammalia; order Scandentia; family Tupaiidae; genus Tupaia; species Tupaia belangeri. The sequence goes on from NW_006204113.1 coordinate 3,722,226, forward strand.
AAGGACAGAGAGCGATAGAGGGAAAGTGAGAAAGCAAGCCACCAGGTCCAGGACTCGAACTGCGGTCGGCCGTGTTTGAGTCCAGCCCCCTTAATCATCACATGTTTTCAGCATAGACCCAAATGGAATCGGTTTAGTGTCATAGGTATTTGTTTAGATTTTACTAAAACATTATGAATATAAACATGATGTTAGTTGTAACCTAAGAAGCTGAATCTTTTAAAAGCAATAGTAATGTTGTTTTTAATATATTTTGCAAGAAGATATACAAAGTTTTCAAAATGATAAAGGCAATTTTATTGTCAGACTCTGAATTAAAATGTTCCATTTATGGGGAAATAATTGATTTTCTTCTTGGTGTTTGAAAGAAAGTGGTAAATATATGGAAGGTTTTTTCCTAAGAAATTTAATGGTTACTTTAGAGAGTGCTGCTTTTGGACCTTACCTGGAATGTGCAATCCATCTATTACATATTCTAAAATGTTTAAAATTTCAGAGTATTGTGCACAGTGTGGCTACTGTGTATAGTTGCTCAATTTATTAGAATAGAATAGTTTCTGATAACAATTCTACATTCTAGTAGCAATGGGTAAAATGTATGCAAGCTGCCTCCTGAAGTGTCAGTTTTATGTGCATACTTTCTTATAAAGGAAAAACAAAAGCCGAGAGTAATTCCAAGTTCTTTTTATGTGGTTTATAACATATCTAGCTTCTAAGCCTGCAAAAATGAAGCTACTCATTTCATAATTCTTGGCCTTTGATTTTTAGAGGAGAACTTAGACTCCAGTAACAGCTAATTTGATGAGTAATTTATTTTGGAAGATAATTATATTTTTGAAAAATTGGTTAGTAGTTGTGATTTTGTTTTAATCCAACTTTATTTTCAGAATGAAAAATGTCACCTGTTGGTGGAGCATGAGACTCAGAAACTAAAGGAGTTGGATGAGGAACATAGCCAAGAATTAAAGGAGTGGAGAGAGAAATTGAGACCCAGGAAGAAGGTAATTTAAAATTTTAATTAAAATATAATTCGGGCCAGCAGGTGGCATGGGGGTTAAGGCAGCTGGGTCCCACATAGCTAGCAGCATGGTTTGAGTCCTGGACCCAGTGGCTTAGAAAACACGTTGGGCATGTGTGTATATATGGCCAAAATCCAGATAGGAGAACAGAGAAGAGATTGCATCATGACCTTCCTCCACAGAGGTGCTTTCTCATTTTTCCCTGGTCTGCCTCTGTCTGTCTGGTGAGCACATGCACCCTATAGCTGAATTTAAAACAACAACAACAACAAAACATGCTTTGGGACAGTAGGTGGCATGGTGGTTAAGGTGCTGGATCCCACAGGGCTGACTGTGGTACAAATCCTGGCACTGGCGGCTGGAAGAAAACACACTGGATGAGTGTGCGTGCATGTCCAAAATCCTGAGAGGAGAATGGAGGCAAAGGGATTGTGGTGTGGCCATCCCCCATAGAGGGTGATTTCTCACTTTCCTTGTCTGTCTCTTTGGCAAGCACACATGCCCTATGGCAAAAACCTTAAACATGTTTGTTCTCATCCATGCACTCAGTTGCCGGCTCTTTACCTACTGTGTGGCAAGGATAGTGTCAGTGACAGGAGATGCAGAGATGAAAGGACAAAGTCTTTGTCCCCAGAAGACTCAGAATGTGGTAACAAGCAGTTACAAGTGGTAGGATCACTATTCTGTAGTGGTAAATTTCAGGGAGAAGGAGCAGAATATACATGCAAAGGAGGAACAGTGCTGAAGTCTGCTTGGGGATGTCAGGGAGGCTTCAGAGGGATCTACCTTATAAGCCAGACGAGACTTGAAGGATGAGTAAGAGCTTGCTAGGTGCACACATTAGAGTGCAGTGGGGCAATTTAGGTAGAAAGTAGCGAGCGAGTGAAAAATGGTGTCTATGCAGATTTGCAAATAGTTCTCTATCATTAGAGAATTGAGGGTGTGCCTGTGTGTAGGCATTAGGGAGGGGGAAAAGGAAGAAAGGAAGTGGTGATAGCTGAACCCAGACAGGTTCGACGGGAGCCGTATCATAAACGCCTGTGTGCTCTGTAAATTCAAAATCTGGTGCAATAGAGGTGACTTCCGCCTCCCTCCCTTCATGTCTTCTGTTTGTACTTGACTCCCTGCTAGCCTGGCTAACCATTTGCTAACCCTCAAACTGAAACCTTGATTTCCTCTTGTACTTTCTGCCTGTTACATATTTCAATGTTTTTTTTTTTTTTCTTCTCTTTATCCGATTAGTCAGTCAAGGAAATTACTAACCCCTACTGTGTTCAAAGGTTTCTGGAGAAAGTGAAATGACTAAGTTGGTAGTATGCTTTTTTACTTTAATTTTATATTTCGTTAAGTTTTAGGAATAGATTTAGCATTCATGTAGTTCAGAATTCAAAAGGTAGGAAAGGATAAACAGTAAAAAAATTCCTTTTTCCATTTTCTCTTTTTAACTCCTTATAGTTTAGCTTCCACTTGAAACTCTCCAGTTGACTTATTGACAGTGTCACAAGTGAATTGCTAATAGCCAAACCCTGTGACCTTATATAACTGTGCTTATTAAGTTTTATTTCCTAAAATTCTCTTCTGGCCTGACTTTGTAACTTAACTGTTCGTTTTTCATGATTTTATGAACTTTTTTTTTTTTTAGAGAGATTTTTGCTATAGGGCACATGTGCTCATTGGAGAGACTGACAGACAGTGAGAAATCACTCCCCTCCCCATGGGGATGGCCATACTGCAGTCCCTTCTCTTCCCTTCTCCTCTCAGGATTTTGGGTACACACACGTACCTGGTGTAAGCTTCAAGCTGCCAGGTCTTGGACTTGAACCGCGGTCAACTACATGGGAGCCCAGCAACGTAACCATTATGCCATCTGCTGGTCCCCTTGACTTTATGACCTTTAATTTGGCTTTCAGTCTCCCTAAATGAGACTGTTTTTCAGTTTTACATCCTGTTCTTTAACTTGATCTTGTAGCTAGTCATAACTTCAGCTGTTGCATATTCCATTTTATTTTTCATTTCTAGAGAGTGTATGTGCTTACCAGAGAGAGAGAGAGAGAAAGCATCCCCCAGTGGGGCATGAACACATCACAATCCTTTTTTTATTTTATTTTTTTTTCCTTTTGAGAGAGATTTTTGCTATGGGACATGTACATTTGCCAGAGAGACAAAAAGTGAGAAATCATTTGGGGGAGCGGGCACACACCTCAGTTCTTTCTCCTCCATTCTCCTCTTGAGACTTTTGGGCACTCATGCACATGTACCTGGTGTGAGTTTTAAGTCGCTGGGGCCAGGACTCAAACCCAGTGACGTAACCATTACACCATCTGCTGGTCCCTCACACCAAAACACAATCCTTTTAACATCTCCTCTATCCTGTCAGGGTTTGGAGTGTGCATAAGTACATGCTCTGCATGTTTCTCAAGCCAGGGCCAGGACTCAAACTGCTGTAAACCCTATGGTATCCAGCTCCCTGAACACAGAGCTTACTTGCTGTGCCACAGGTCCAGCCCCAGCTGTTGGATTTTTAAGGACAGTATCAAAAGCTGAATAGTAGGGGTTGTGTAGAGTACAGACTTTAAAGTCATACAGATAGAGGTCCAGATCTCACTGACACTTAGTGATTAATTTTGTCACTTAACATTTCTAGGCCCAATTTTCCTCATTTGTAAAATGAAGATGGTGATGTCTCCCAGACTGAAATAATTCAGAAAGTAAAAAGAATTGATGGTTGTGTAGCACTTACCCCAGTCGTAGTCAGGCTTCCATGAATGGTTGTTATTGCTATCGCTGTGTATTGTTTTTATTGTTACTAGTTTGAGCACTAAGCTTCTATTTTATTTAAAATAATTATTTTATTTAACATTTATTTATGTATTTATTTGACCAGAGAGGGACAGAGTGAGAGAGAGAGAGAGAGAGAAAGTGAGAAAGCAAGCCGCCAGGTCCGGGACGCAAACTATGGTTGGCCATGTGGGAGTCCAGCGCCCTTGACCATCATACCACCTGTCAGTCCCCACAGCTTCTGTTTCCTGTCTAGATAGTCTGTTTCTCCTCAACCCAGGTCTGTGTTCACATGTCATTTTGCCAGTGATACCTTTTTTTTTTTAATACCACTATACATAAAATAGCTCCCATGCTCATCTCAAACATACTTTGTTTTTTTTTAATAACATTCATCACTGCCTGACATATTTGCTTATTGCATGTCTTCTGTGGGAAGATAAGCTTCTCAACAGCACAAACATTAGCTCTTTTTTCACTGATACATCTACAGCTTTTGGAACAGTCCCAGGTGCATCGTAAATGATGAACATGTACTTGTCGAATGTTGGTTAAAGAGTGCAAACTCAGTGGAGGTCGAACCAGACCCAGCACTGTTACCCCTTATTGCCGTTTCACTCTCTCGCCCTCACCGTCGGATGTCCCTCCATTCCTGTTCTCTTCATTGACATCCAGGCTAGAAATGGGAATTCTTTTTCATTTCTGTCATATCCCACATTCAGTCAGATGCAAATTAATTTTGACATTCATGTGCCTTTTAAAATATGTTCCTTTTTTTTTTTTAAAGAGAAAGGGACAGTGACGTAACCATTACACCATCTGCTGGTCCCTCACACCAAAACACAATCCTTTTAACATCTCCTCTATCCTGTCAGGGTTTGGAGTGTGCATAAGTACATGCTCTGCATGTTTCTCAAGCCAGGGCCAGGACTCAAACTGCTGTAAACCCTATGGTATCCAGCTCCCTGAACACAGAGCTTACTTGCTGTGCCACAGGTCCAGCCCCAGCTGTTGGATTTTTAAGGACAGTATCAAAAGCTGAATAGTAGGGGTTGTGTAGAGTACAGACTTTAAAGTCATACAGATAGAGGTCCAGATCTCACTGACACTTAGTGATTAATTTTGTCACTTAACATTTCTAGGCCCAATTTTCCTCATTTGTAAAATGAAGATGGTGATGTCTCCCAGACTGAAATAATTCAGAAAGTAAAAAGAATTGATGGTTGTGTAGCACTTACCCCAGTCGTAGTCAGGCTTCCATGAATGGTTGTTATTGCTATCGCTGTGTATTGTTTTTATTGTTACTAGTTTGAGCACTAAGCTTCTATTTTATTTAAAATAATTATTTTATTTAACATTTATTTATGTATTTATTTGACCAGAGAGGGACAGAGTGAGAGAGAGAGAGAGAGAGAAAGTGAGAAAGCAAGCCGCCAGGTCCGGGACGCAAACTATGGTTGGCCATGTGGGAGTCCAGCGCCCTTGACCATCATACCACCTGTCAGTCCCCACAGCTTCTGTTTCCTGTCTAGATAGTCTGTTTCTCCTCAACCCAGGTCTGTGTTCACATGTCATTTTGCCAGTGATACCTTTTTTTTTTTAATACCACTATACATAAAATAGCTCCCATGCTCATCTCAAACATACTTTGTTTTTTTTTAATAACATTCATCACTGCCTGACATATTTGCTTATTGCATGTCTTCTGTGGGAAGATAAGCTTCTCAACAGCACAAACATTAGCTCTTTTTTCACTGATACATCTACAGCTTTTGGAACAGTCCCAGGTGCATCGTAAATGATGAACATGTACTTGTCGAATGTTGGTTAAAGAGTGCAAACTCAGTGGAGGTCGAACCAGACCCAGCACTGTTACCCCTTATTGCCGTTTCACTCTCTCGCCCTCACCGTCGGATGTCCCTCCATTCCTGTTCTCTTCATTGACATCCAGGCTAGAAATGGGAATTCTTTTTCATTTCTGTCATATCCCACATTCAGTCAGATGCAAATTAATTTTGACATTCATGTGCCTTTTAAAATATGTTCCTTTTTTTTTTTTTTTTAAAGAAAAGAGGTATTCTCAGCAGGGTCTCGCCGTGCCCCGGTCCAGCCTCTCAGTTAGCCAGGACCGCAGGTGCGCACCTCCCCGCCCGGCGTATCTAGGTCTGTCTGGGACCCAGACCAGGGCCTTCCAGTGCTCTGCCATTGCACGGTGGCGCCTTCTGCCTGTGCTCCTGTGGCGAGGCTGTCTCCATGGTAGTTCTCCACTTTGTCACTGCTGTCCTACTACTTGCGTACGTTGCTCAGTCGTGTCCTCGTGGCTCTAGTTCCCTCCCTTCCTGCTTGCCTGCCGTCACCAGAAGGTTGATCCTGCAGAACTCATACTGTCAGAGTGGTGCTGGTGACTCCTCAGTTCCACCAGAGGAAACTGTGCATGCCGCAGTTTGTCCTTGAAGCCTTTAGTGCCGCACGTGGGCCACCGCTTTCCAGCTTCTTTTCTGACCTGCACCTTGATTCCCAGTTCAGCCCTGTGTACAATCCCCATTTTCACACCAGCGCTGTCTGTGGTTTCCTGTCTGTGTGCCCTCCAGCTTTCTATGTCTAGCCTGCCTTCCCCATCCTGCCTGTCAGCTTCACCTTTCCTTCAGAACTGAGCCTGTTTCTCCTCTCCTGAGAAACGTTACCGTACCCTTCCTCCTTTCCCTGTACGTGGTCTGCGCCTCTGCAGTAGACTTGCTCCTGAGTCACTTGTCCACGAGGCATTACCCGCTTTACTTCATTTGGATTGCCATATAATAAACGGCATTAAGCAGAGACTGGGAGTCTGAGACTAGGATGGCAGGAGGGTCAGGTTCTGATAAGGGCCTTCTTCTGGGACACAGACCGCTGACTTCTCACTGTGGCCACACGTGAGGAAGGAAGGAACTCTCTCTTCAGTCTTAGGAGGGCACTAGTGCCATTCACGAGGACTCTACCCATGACATAATCCCCTTACGAAGGCCCCACCTCCTTATACCGTCACGCTGGGGATTAGGCTTCAACACGGATTTGGGTTTGGGGTGGGGACAGACATTCAGATCACAATACCTCGCCATGTTCATTAAGCACTTAGTATATTTGTTCTGTATTACGGGGATGTAAAGATGAATCTGGTTTGGATCTTACCTTTAAACGGCTTATAGTCAGGTGTGGAAGAAAAAATGTGCACATTGGTAACTAAAAAAGTAGAAAGTGGTTGATGTCGTGTGGGAGAGATGATAGCGCATCTGTAGGAGTACCTAGTGTGTGTTAGGTACACCCTCCTCACCTTTAATCTTCACGTAGTGACCCAGTGAGGTACTGTCACTATTTTACAGCAGGGGAACTAAGTGATTTTGTATATAAAGAAGTTAAGTAACTGACCCAAGTTACCTTTACACTTGGCTGAGCTGAGACTTGAACCCAGGGCTGTGTAAAGCTTGTGATCTTTTTATTTTTCTTTTTAATTGCCAGAGGACATGTACACTCACCAGAGAGACACAGGGAGAGGGAGAAAACACACCCAGAGGGGTGCAGTCACACTGCAGGCTCTTCCCCTCTATTTCTCCATCCCATTTGAACCTTGCGCACACGCATACATGCCCAGCGTGTTTTTCAAGCTGCTGGGTGGGACTTGAGCCAGGGTTGTCCGTGCAGGTGGGCTACAGCTTCCTTAACCACTGGGTTATGGGGTCAGCCTGTAAAGCTTAGGACCTTAGCTGCTGAACAGGGGGGGCTCCATAAGATAATAAAAAGGAAATGTATTTTGAGTAACTATCAATGGTTTCTTCTTGGTTGTCAGAGCAAATTCTATGCGTAATACCACGTACGCGCTGTGTACATCTCTATAATACCGCGTATAATTTCTTGTTCCTTTCCTTTTTCAAAGACACTGGAAGAAGAGTTCGCCAGGAAACTGCAGGAACAGGAAGTGTTCTTTAAAATGACTGGGGAGTCTGAATGCCTTAACCCATCAGCGCAAAGCCGGATTTCCAAGTTCTACCCTATCCCCAGCCTGCACTCCACGGGGTCCTAACTGTGGGAGACGTGCTGTGGTTGGGCTGGCTTAAATGTGTCGTTCTGCTCTCTTCATCTTCTGCCACAGCCTGTCAGATAGCTCACGGAGACAATCACCTGCCTCACCTTCTAAGTGTTGTTTGGTTTTTGTTTTTGTTTTTGTTTTTTTGGGGGGAGAGGGTTGTTTAAAGCAAAGATGAAGGGAAAACAAACTAAGGCAGATGCTAGGCCATGTTGGCAAAGTAGCATCTTAAAGTAATTCCCTAAGGTGATTTTGTATAATAACCTTAAAAATGTGTTACCTGAAAATCTGTTAGAGAAATAATGTTTAAAGTTATTTTTTAAAGACCCTGTTACATCACTAAGTATTAGTGTCTTTTCACCTGACCTAACCTGTCAGTGACGCCTGAGCTCTGTAATAGACTGCTGTACAGAGTTAAGTCTCTTCCCATCAGTCAGCTCTCATAAAGAAGTTATGTGTTCAAGATATACTGCTGATTCAAAAATAAATATATTTTATTTTTAACTAGGAACAAGCTCATTTAAAAGAGAAAAATTATTTCAGTAATTTTTCAAAATTAGTATTTCCCTTTTTGGACATGAACTAATCATTGAGGGTGCTAGTTTTATTAAGATAGTGCCTAAAACTCGACATTCCAATCAAGTTTAAAATTGGATTTTCTTTTTGAGCAACAGGGACAAAGCACCCTTAGTAAATGTTACTATTTTTAAAATCTTATAACTCTGACCATTTGATAACAATTTTCATCCTAAAATATATGTTGTGCAAAGTTTGCAAAGATTGAAAAGTAGCAAATTGGAAATGTAAGACTCACCAAGTTAAAAGTAATACAGATTTAGCCGTCCCAGTTTATTTCTTAAAATAATATGAGCTGGTTTCAAGGACTTTTATCTTAGCAAATTCTGTTTGTTTAAAAAACTGTCAGAGGCTTGAGGCTCTGAATTATGTTTATAAATGCATTTTCTGAAATTAATCTTAAAAGAGGCAATTGTTCAGAATACTTTTTCAAAATTATTTAAATATTTAGAGAAAAATCAGGAATGACTTTTTTGTTGTTGTGAAATGAAGTTACTTACATTTTGATTTTATTTTGTTCCATTTAAATTATTTACTTTGATCCGAATGGGAAAAGCCTGAAACCTTTATCACGTGGTCGCTGGTCTGTGTAATTATTAATGAAAGGTTCACTTTTAGTCCCTTCGAGGCTTAGAATTTCAGCCGTGGGTCAGGTCAGACAGTATTATACACCGTGCTCCGGCGTGTGAGGTAGCACCCTGAAAACAATTGTCACTGCCTGCCATTGACAGCCTGTTCTTTTCTAAGAGTGCTGGGTACCAAATGGTAGACTTTTCAGTTCTCAGTTGTGTTACTTTTGAGGCTGGTGAAAACTGAAATGCAACTTTGTGGGAACACTGATTCATGTTAAGGAAACATAAGTGTCCGTAGCACTTTCTTGCAGTTACTTTGAAGACTTAGGATGCTGACCCTTATTTTGTCAGTGGTTTAGATTATTTACAAATGCATGTGTTATTTTAATTTTTTAATTGTTTCGATAAGTATAATTTACTTGGATAACTTTGTAGGTAGCCTTAACTTCTGGCCAGGTTTTTATATATATATATATAAATAATTATATATACATATATATTATTGTATGGTTGTAAATTCATACACTTACCACATGAATGTGTTACTGTATACAAACTTAATGCTTTATTCTCAAATACTGGGTGAAAATGTTTTGAAAGTCTTTTAAATATATATCTTTATAAAGTAATATTCAGAATGATAGAAATTGTTTATATTGTTATGATAAAATGACAGTATAATGTTGCCCAGTGTATTTAATGATTTATTTGAAGAGGGAGAGGAAGGAAGGTTCTCTTACCACCTTCTTTTTTGAAACTTTTAGTTTTTAATGGCTGTTAAAAAATGAGTATTTAAGGCAGTGGACAGTTTTGTTTCAGTTTTGTTTTTGTATCATTTAAATGATACGCTGTGAGCTAGCGTGTAGCACACAGTTGACTTGTTCTGAATATTCAGTTTTTCCTGTTCTTTTCAACTTGACATCCAGAGTGTAGAGTCCAGGAGAGGCTCTGCTGGGTTTACTAGCCACTCTTGCATCTCCCTTGAAGGTGCCCTTGGGATTTGCTCCTCATGCTCGAGTCCTCTTTCCAGTAGGACTGCGTTCATGTGGATGCAAGACATAGAAGTCAGCTCCTAAAGTTATAGGGATTTTTCCCAGAAGGAAAAGTTTGTCCTAGAATTGCTGTTTGTAGACATACCTGCCCAGGTCTCGTAGGCCCCGTCCTCAGATAGTAACAGTGATCTTTCTTTCTTGCTTGAAGCAAGGTGGGAGGGGCAGGGGGAGAGGGGCACATCTCCTTTGATATCTGCCAGAGCAGCCAGATCCATTCCTGACTTGGTGGTTTGGACACTGGGGCAGAGTAGGCCACACAGTGCTTAGAAGAAATTCTCCCCGCAGGCTCCCTCCTCAGTCACCGCTCCCTGAGTGCTCTGCACACACAGACCTCCGCTCCTGCAGGTCTAGCTCAGAGCTCGGCACCAGGCTGCCTCTCCTGTCCTGTCACTCCTGAGGTGTGAATTGCTGGATTAGCTGCTATTCTCTATGGAGTCACATTAAGCTTTTTCTCACCCTTTTCTGTGGGCGATCTCTAGGGTGGTAAGGAGGAAATTTAGCAAATTTTCACTTTGCTGAACAATACTGGATCCTTCCTCTGACAGGATACAGCAAATCATAATTAAATATAACCAGAACCAGAGCTACCTCTAAGTAGTGTTTCCTCAAGCACAAAGCTCTCAGGCATATGAGACCCACTTGAAAGGAGGGTCTCTGATTTCTTGAGCATCAGCAAGTTTCAAAAGTGACTGTTTTTGTACTCTTCTAGCTCCCTTGTACTGTACTCTCTTCCCACTCCACACTGTGCTTAAATAAGACTCCTCTGAGAAGCCACATTCGCTCACGTTATTAGAAATACTGTCAATTAAAGGAAAACCTAGAACTGAAGTGGAAGAAGATCCAATGCCAATAGTCTTTGATTAAATAAATCAGTTCTTTTCTGAGAAACGATCTTTTATAGGAAACGGAATGATACTTTAAATGCGTTTCTTAAGTTGAAGGCACAACAGTTAATGGTTCTATTGTAGTACCGTGGCCGATGCGGTTTGATAAAGCTTTAAAATGTCTGCTACGAAGCTTGGAATATGAGTGTCTTACCAGTTTTAAATGTTGGCTGCAGCTTTTTGTGATCCTTCTCTAACATGCAGTATCATTAGTTCTCAAGCTGAATGTTCAGAAAGAATTTTGTTTTGGATTATGCCTCTTGTCTGTTTGGGAGCAATCTGTCTTTTCAGTCATGGGATTGACAAATGAAAAATAAAGTTGTTTCTTAATCTATTTGGGAAGCAGTTTTTATTGGGAATCTTAGAAACTAGATTGTCTTATAGGAGAACACTTTGCAACTTATTTTTGGTCCTAGTTATATTTTCAAACATGCAATCCTGCATATCTTCCAACCTTCGTAGACTTTTTAAATTTCCTAGCCATCTGTAGTCCACATCTTACATACACTGAGTTTTTATTGGTAATTTGCTGGGAGGTGTCTTGCAGCCTGCAAACCACCCCTTTGGGAGGTGCTTAAGAGGTTTCTGCTGACACATGCGTGTGTACATCTTTTTAATTTCCTTTCTCTTCCTTGGGATGGATGGCTTTTTGTTAAGCATCTCACAAGTCATATGACCCTCACTTCTGCTAAAATAACCCCTTTTCCTTGGCAAGAGAGAGGCATGGAGTGTCATCTTCTAGCGTGCTGTTGAGGTCATTCTTAACCTTTTTTTTTTTTTTTTTCTTTTTTTGTAAATGAAACAAAAGGAGCTCAGATCCATCACCATCCAGCTGGAGACACATCTCCTATCTGCCCATGTTCTTTCTGGGTTTTGTACAGAGGAAGTAACACGTTTGGAATTTTACCTGATTTTCACTCAGACATAGAACTCCATGAAGACTTCTTCCTCATCCGTTTGTGATAGCGTGCGTATGTGCACGTGTGCGTGTCAGAGCAAGGCAGGCGCCCTCTACAGGCAGCGGTCCCCTCCAGTCCTCCGGCCGTCAGATCTCGGGCCCTTGAGCACGTGTCCTGTGTATGTCAGGCTTATTGGGCTGGGAATTCCAACTGCAGTCGCCGTGTGGGGCCCAGCTTCCCTGAGCAGCGATTACCGCTGGGCCGTGGAGCCAGCCCTGGGAAGACTTCTGAATATCTTAGTATGGTGAATCGAGTCGCAAGAGAAACACTAAGTCTATATTTAATCAGTTAAGAATCATTATAAAAGGGGATGTTACACTTGAGCCTTTGAAGCTACTTTTAACAAAAGTAAAAAGCTACCACTAAAAAATGCCAAAGTAGGGCTGACTCTTTGTCCTGGTGTTTAAGGCACCTGGATCCTACTTGGCCAGCCATGCGGTTTGAGTGCCAGACCCAGCAGTTTGAGAAGTGCCTAAATGCATGTCCAAAACCCAAAAGGAAGGGAATGACAGAGCAGAAGGGCTGCTTCTGCCATGGAGGTGCTTTCCTCTCCCTCCCTCCCTGCCTCTCTCTCTGGTGAGTGTATGTACACTCTGGCCTAAATAAATATTACTAGATGGACGATAGAGAGTAAATTCAGCTTTGGACAAGACTAGAACTCACTCTGAGAAAGAAAAGATTTAAAAAGCAAATTGCATTAATCATTATGCTCATAAGACTAGACAGTGAAACTTAATGTTTGAATGCCCTATGAGCTATTTAAAAAATTCTCATGTTGGGGGCTGGCAGGTGGCATGGTGGTTAAGGGCGCTGGACTCCCACGTGGCTGACCACAGTTCCAGTCTCAGACCTGGCGACTTGCATTTTGCTCTCTCTCTCTGTCTGTCTGTCTCTGGTCAAATTTAAATAAATAAGTAAAATAAAGTTAAATTATTTTATTATTTTTTAAAATTTTTGAGAGGTTTTTGCTAGAGGGCACGTGCCCTTGCCATAAGAACAGAGACAGACAGAAAGCGAGAAATCATCCCCCGAGGGAGATGGCCACGCCACAGTCCCTTCTCCATTCACCTCTCAGGATGTGGGCATGCACACACACGTGCCCGGCATGAGTATAAGCCACTGGGTCCGGGAATCGAACCACAGTTGACTACATGGGAGTCCAGCGACATTATGCCAACTGCTGGTCCCAAAGTTAAATAATAATTTTAAAAGTTCCCACACTGACTGTCAGGTAAGCCTCAGGAGACCATAAAGGAGGCAAAAAGTGACAGTGTGGCGCGCAACTAACTTGCTAGGGGCCTGATACCATGGACCTCTTGGGTCGCTGTGCATTTTTTGCGTAGAAAAATATGTCATGACTTTCCTGACGACCTAAGAAGGGTATGGTTTTCCTATGTGAGATACTCAGTCTGCATAGGGAATAATCAGGGTATGGTTTTCCTGTGTGAGATACTCAGTCTGCATAGGGAATAATCCAGTCTTTCAGTTGAATAGAGATAATAGAAGTGGATTTAATTTAACCCCATTTTTAACTATCCAGCAGTTGAGAGTTACTGCCTGTTAACAAATTTGCAAGGTAGCTGAGTGTAGCCTTTTCTTGAGTATCTGATTTTACAGTGCATTTCTTTAGTATGTGTACATTTTTCCTTAATGTTTTCATTTCTAATAAAAATTTTAAATTGGACTATGTTGTACATATTTTGTGTGGTTCCCCCAACTTTTTCACGATTCAGTGCGTGCAAACGCGAGAGTGTGAGAGACATCCCTAGGCCTGGTCCCACCGTGATCCCCCCCTCCAGTCCTCCAGCCTGTTGGCTCGCGTGCACTCGTGCTTGTACTCAGATGTTCTGGGCTGACCCGGTGGGGATTCAAACCAAGGTCGCCATGTGGGATCTGCCTTCTCTCGGGCAGTGTTACCACTGTGCTATGGGACTGGCCCCTTAATAGGAGTTTTGCTATTCCATATATCACCTAGAATCATAGCTCCTTTGCCTTTGGATGAGTCACTACATTAATTGCAAATCTTGCTGCTCATTTGTTGCATATGTGTGTATTTCAAGTAATTTATTCTTAGGGAACACCTTCAGACGAAGGGATTTGTCACAATCCCAGATTGAATTGATAGTTACAGATAAAGGTCTGCCTTTCAAGATTTCAGTGATTAAATGAAATGCCAAAAGCTGTTTCCCAAAATAAAACCAGATCAGTTTTCTCGTGTTTATAATAAGGAGTATTAGAGTAAGACCTGACTAACTCAGTTTTTTTTTTTAACCTTTCTTTGGTCAGATGGAATCACGTTAAACATGGTATTAAAAAAGAAAAAAAAAAACTTTAATTGGAAATTTTATAATTGAAATGAGTTTTCATCTTATAGACCACATAAAAATGTTAGACATCGAAAAGTGCTTAAAAACCAATTGTGCCCAGCCCCTCATGCCTTTTCCCAAGTGCTGAACAGAGGGTGACATCTCGCGTTGAAGCCGTCTTTCCCGGAATCCATACTCTGGTTTCCTGCCCCTCCTGTTCGGCCTTGCCTGTGGCCCTCCCTGCCCGGTCTGCTGTAGTCCGGTTCCGTGGAACGTATCTATAAATCTAGCGTGGGCGTGTGGGCACAGATCACGGTTATATCAGACTGTAAGCAGTGGGACCAGGATATGCATATATAATGTAACTATTAGAAACCTTTCACCTACAGGGGAAGTGCATTTCTAATGTGTTCAGCTGCGAGAGTCACTTAGGCCGACTCTTTCCTACTAGAGAACGCAGAGTAAATGGGAGGCAGGAGCTGATAGCTAGCCTGGCAGCAGTAGCCAGAACACACCCCGACTGGGGCACCTTCGGGTAGGACCCCGTCTCCATCTCATGTTCTCGCTCATTTTTTAGGCAGAGCCCCAGGACTCCTTAGCCAACTTTTATGTAACTGGCTCTCCTAGGTCGGGGCTTGAACTAAGTGTTAAAGAAGCCGAGGAGCTCAGATGGAGATAGAGAAGTCTCCCTCGAAAACGTGGCAATTGCTCTTCAAGTCCACCCCGTGAAGCTGTTCTGGATTGTGTATCTGACAGAATTCTACATCTATGTTTCGAATATTTCGTTTAGACTAAAACAAGGGTTGCTAGTTGACTATTTGGCTAGGTTGTCTCAGTTGGACACTGACAACTCTGGCTTCCTCCCCTGGAGAGAATGTGGTATTAGCGCCCCTCGCTGTCACAGAAGGGGGCTGTTCCGCAGAGGCCGGCTCATGGCTTGACGGCGATACTTCTCCTCCTCCTCCGCCCAACATAGACTTGGTCGCCTGCAAAATTAGATGACAGGTGTGACGTTAAACAATAATCCTGTGGCCTGTGGGGACCTTAGCTTGGCCAATTTTGGCAACTACCGAAAGGTTGCCTCCAAAGAAATCCCTTGTAAGACTATCAGTGTATTCGAGTCGTTCACTCTATTTCTGTTTGTTTGTTTCAGTTTTGCTGTAGCACAAGTGCTTGCCAGAGAGAGAAGGAGGGAAAGTGAGAAATCACCCCCGGGGACGATGGCCACACCACAGTCCCTTCTCCATTCTCCTCCAGGATTCGGGCAAGCACGCATATGCACCTGGTGTGATTTTCAAGCCACTGGGTCCAGGACTCAAACCACACAGTCGGTCATGTGGGATCCAGTGCCTTACCCTCCACACCACCCATTTACCCCATTTCATTACCAGACTGCTTTTTTCCCTCCCTCCTTTGGCACTCTGCTTCCTTTCTGTCTGGCAGTTAATGCAGTATTATGCAAATTATGCTGCTGTTATGCAAACTGCGCAGCTCTAGCTGTCTGCCCGGTAACCCGCGGCGTTTGCCTGAATGCCTCAGCCCTTGCTCTGGAACAGATCATCCCCTTCTCAGTTGAGAACCAGCCTCAGCCTCCCACACCCCAGAAGTGCAGCAGCCATTGCTCACCTTTGTCTCCTTTTTCCCCCTTGTGCCCTCGAGGACCCGGTGGCCCAGGACGGCCTGGCGGTCCAGCAGGGCCCCTGTCACCTGGAAGGACAGACAGGGCATGACTGACGCATGCGTGCAGGAGTAAAGGAGAAAGCTGAAGGCATGGCCCGGTACCCGGTGCAGCCCCCGAGGGAGCCAGTTTCGGCCAGCGGTTGCTCCAGAGGATCCTGGCGGCCATCTCTTCGCCACCACTTACCTTTGAGCCCTGGGGAGCCCATCTCTCCCTTCTGCCCAGGGGGTCCTGGAATGGCTCCATAAGCTGCAAGGTGGAAAAAAACAAAACAGCCTTAGACTAGAGATTACCCTGAAGCTGGGGGGCCAGGTCTTTTGGTCAAAGTAACAGAGAGTAATAGAGTGTGGACTTGTGAGAGGAAACCGTGTAGGATTTATCTGATTTTCAGTGTGAAGTGTTAAGAACTGGAGGTTTTTATGAGACTGGTGGCATGGAACACCCCCGTGTGAGACCGTGGCGCAGGTTAGGTGCTGCGAGAGCAGTCGGGACGCCCTTACTTCGGAAGAAGTCCATGAGGTCTTCGGTCACGTTGCTGTAGGCAGAGAAGACCTTGCTGATGCCAGGGGGCCCCTGGGGCCCAGGCCGGCCTGGTGGGCCCTGGACGGTGTAGGCCATCCCTTGTAGCAGCCCCTGGCCTGTGAAACACCAGAGTGTGGGTGCAAAGGCAGCCGTGGCTCAGCACTCCCTCAGCAGCAGTGCAGTGCTCCCTGATCGCCCGACTCCCAGAACAAGACTAGATTAGGCTGTAGCGGGACAGCCCTGCCGCCTGCCTGTGTGACCGGCAGGGGCCAGTGGGCCCGGCAGGTCTCTGCCCGCCCGCCGCAGCACTTGTCCGAGGCTTTCGGGCTGCATAGCTGTGCTGATGAACTGGAGCGACCGGACTTGTTGGCCAGCATCCTTCCCTCGGCCCCCCTCAGGAAACCCTTGTGGTCATGACTCCTCTGAGATCCGAACAAGGGAGGGTCCGGAACGCACAGTACGAAGAGCCCAGTGTGCCCGGGTCCTGCAAAGCCAGCTCCAGGCGGGGCCCCTTGAATATAGCCGGCTGAGGGTTAGGGTGGGGCCTTCTGTCTGCGGTTCCTGCCCGGATGATTCCCAAATTGCTGTCTTCACAGCCTGGCACTCCAGAAACGGGAGGGCCAGTCTCTGGGCCTAGACACCGAGATGCCCCCAAGCTCCCGCCCTCAGCATGTCCCCACTTACGCTGCAGACTCTCTGACACCCGAACGGCCAGCTCGTTGTAATCCAGATTTCCAGCAAAGCCAGTCCTGAATGATCCGCCATTGCCACCAAACATGTCACCTTCTGCAGCTGCGCCATAGCCCCCACCTGGGCCGACGTCAGTGCCATAGGGTCCTCCGTCTCCTGCAGCTGCGCCAAAGGCTCCCTCTTCACCTAAGGAGCCCCTGCTGGCTCCTCCGATGCCCATTGAAGAGCTGTAGGAGGTGGCCCGTCTGACGGAGGAGCTGCCACCCAGACCGTAGGAGCCATCCACTGACACCAAGCGGCTGTCTCCAGGGGGTCCCTGCGGCCCCGGAGGGCCCGGGGGGCCAACAATGAAGCTGCGCACATCGGGACCTGCGGGGAGAGCTGCATGAGTGGGAGCCCTGGGCCTGGTGGGGAGGAAGACTTGGGAGTTAGGGGGTGTCTCCCAGCGTCGCCACGCCCCGGAGCAGCGGAGGTGAACCGCACAGCCCTGTTCACAGCAGGCCACTGGCGAGGAAAGCACCGGGCCTGCCCTGACGAGCTGCTCTCCCATGTGGCCCCTGGGTCCCTCGAGCACCGTGCTGCCCCGTGGACAGGGAGAGCAAGGTCGGGGGAGGCACGGGGGACACGAATGCCAGGGGCACCTACTCGTGAGGTAGCTGATCAGCTCGCTCCGGAAGCTGTCGCTGTTGTCTGCAGCATAGGTTGCCAGAGCTCCCGAGACACCCGGGGGCCCCCGAGGGCCTGGGGGCCCAGGAGGGCCTGGAGGGCCTGGGATGGACGACAGGCCTGCAGCTGAGTGGAGGGGCGAGGGAGAGGAAGGTCAGGGGTCATGGTGAAGAGAAAGCCAATCCCTATCTGGGCTCTGGCCGGCCGTGTGGCCCTACTGGAGGAGGATGAGGCCAGGCCTCCCGGAGGAGGCCAGAGAGAGCTGTTTCCTGGCAGCACCCAGGACAGTGGCCACTGCTCTGGGCCTCCTCAGCCCCAGTCCTGCTGCTCTCCTCTCCTCGCCCCTGCGCTGAGAGCAGCCCCGAGCTGGCCCTTACCCCGGGGCGCCCAAGCTCTCCAAGGGCCGCACGTGGGAGTGCTCTCTCCCACTTCCACCCATGCCAGGGCCAGGGCGCCTCACCAGCAAGTAGGGTCTCCCTAGGTCCAGCCCAGTGCCCAGCACCATGCGTGGTTGTGTGTGTGTGTGTGTGTGTGTGTGTGTGCAAGAGAGAGAGAGAGGGAGAGAGGGCGTCGTGTGTGGGCTCCATGCAGGACGGTGCCCAAGACCTCCTTGCTCCAGGAGGGCCTGGCCCACTGGCCACGTCTCCATGGCCGCCCCTGCCATGGCCCGCAGGAGTCCCATGGCCGGCTGCAGCTGTCCATCCGCCCTCCTCACCCCCTGCCCAGTGCCCTACTGTGCAGGTAAGACGAGAGGTCCTCCATGCTGATGCTGGACCACGCGCTGCCGGGGAGCCCCGGGGGACCCGGCGGACCTGGAGGTCCAACGATGCCTCTGAACTCAGACCCTGCGACCAAGGGAGAGTGCGGCTCAGTCGGCCCGGCCAAGGTGCTCTGCTTCCATTTCAAACCCTTGGACAAACGTCTCCTGCTCAGTCTTACCTCGGAGCAAGGACAGGAGCTCCTCGGAGGATGTTCCTGGCAAACCAGGGGGGCCCGGGGGGCCAGGAAGCCCAATGCTGATCCCGGAACCTGAGAACAAGAGCCCAAGTAGTGACTGGGCGGCGGGGGAAGGTGGGAGCAAACGCCCGCCAGGGAGGAGGTCAGATGCTGACCATGGACGGAGGTGGGGCTGACAGGGAAAGGGGTGGGAGGAGCGGCAGAGAGCAGCACAGACAACCCCGGGACCGCCCTCAGGTCCCCGGCAGAGTGCAGGCCCAGTGTTCATAGGCCTCGTCCTGCTGGGTGTGTGGGAGCATGCATGTGCATGCGTGTGTAGGGGGAATTGCGTGCAGACTCCTTGTGGGACAGTGCCCAAGACCTCATTTTGGCTTTTCTCACAGGCTGAGTAGCTGCAAAGGCCACTCAGTCTGCAGGGGCTGGTGCAGCCTGGCAGGAGGGCGGTGGGGCCGTCTCAGGGAAGTTCAGCACCTGGTCCTCACCCCAGGCCCTTCCTGACCCCATCGCAGAGGGCAGGCCGGGAGGCAGACACTCACTCGACATGTAGCTGAGAACACGATTGCTCAGCTCTGCGTAGTCCAGAGATAGGAGGGAGCCGTCTCCACTGGCTCCCGGTGGCCCTGGGGGACCACGAGGACCTGTCAGGAACTGCCGGAGGTACTGCCGCACGTCGTCCCCTGGGGAGGGGAGGATGCGTTAGCACGGATGTACCAGGCCCCCGGGGCCTCATGCCCTGGCTCCCCGACACAGGTGCTCCCAGTGACATTTGTGAGTTCCGGGCTGACACTGGCTGGAGTTAGCCAGCTCCCAGGCCCTGAAGGGACACCTGCCTGCTTGCCTGCAGGGGGCTGGGGGAGGCTCGCTGCTCCCTTCGCAGTCCGCTGACTCAGCAAACAAATCAGAGCAATGACAGTGGCGTCAGACGGGGAAGGTGTGTCTGACAGTAAGGCCAGGGGACAGCCAAGACGGTCCCACCCTCTAGCCCACCACGGGCGACTCACGCTGCAGCACAGCCAGGATGTCTTCGGACAAGATGGAGGACGAGGACAAGCTGACGCTGTACCCCGAAGCTGTTGGAAGGAAACCTCGGGTTACCCCTTGTCTGGTACTGAAGCGACAAACGGCCTCAGCATTCCAGAATCTGAGAGACCCAGGTAGCTGATTGTTTTTTCCCCCCAGGGTATTTAGAAAGCATGAAAAAGACAAAATTTGTTGGTTTTTGTGAAAAATGCAGTTTCTTTTCAAGACTATGCTTTAGCCCAGCTGCTACCAGATCCCGCCAGCCGGAGAGACCTGTCTCATGAACACGAAGTGCCGGTGACAGGCACCCTGGCCAGACACAGGAAGGCTCACTGAGCACCGCCTGCGCCCTCCATCTGGACAAAGCCCCGGGAAGTTGTATCCCAGTGGCCTGATTAACATGGATTCAGGACTGAAAAATCTCACCCAGCAGGTAGCAAGGTGGTTAAGGCACTGGACTCCCACATGGCCAACTACAGTTTGAGTCCCAGACCTGGCAGCTTGAAAATTGTGCCAGGCATGTGTGTGTACATGCCCAAAATTCCAGGAGGAGAATGGAGGAGAAGGGAAAAAAAAAAGCCCCCCCCCCCCCCACTCCCCACCCCCAGGGGTGATTTCTCACTTTCCCTCTCTCTGTCGCTCTCTGGTGGTAAATTTTTACCCTGTGGTAAAAATCTAAAAAAAAAAAAAAAATCCTACCCAATGGAAGGGCAAATCAAACAGTAAATTAAGAGATGGGATGTCGGGAACAGAAGTGGACCCTCAGGAGGAGGGCTGCGGGACTGGGGAGTGGGGAGAGGCTTACTCCGCAGGTAGCTCACGACCTGGCTCGCCAGCTCTGAGTAGTCGAAAGTTTCGCCAGCGATGGTGGTGACAGGCCCAGGGGGACCAGGTGGACCTGGGGGACCCTGAACTCCAGACAGGTAAGACCTGATACTGTCACCTGCCAACAAAGGAATGCAGTAACGTCAAGCTTGTCCTCAAGGGCACATGCCCCACCCCCCCCGCCCACGAAGAAGACTGGAAGCACGTGGGGGAATGTCTCCATCCCGCAGAGGCCCACGCAGGGCCGGCAGGAGCAGAGACCCCTCTGTTACAGACGCAGAATTGAGGCAGAGGCCTGTGCCTGGTCAGGTGGTCTGTGAGGGCTTGGGACAACGGGCTGCAGTCAGTATCTCCCCTCGCAGCGGGGAGAGCTGCGAGGCGGTGCGTGCATGTGGGAGCATGTGTGTGTGTGTGTGTGTGTGTGTGTGTGTGTGTGCAAGCTTCCAGGTGGGGTGAGACAGGTCACGTGTGTGGACAGGCTGGCTGGGAGCTCACTGACCTGCAGGTCTGGCTGCAGGGGTGGAGGACTTAGGCCTGGCCGCACAGGCTCCTCTCAGCCTCTTTCCCCCCCGGCCCCCCTCCAACCCCAAGGCCAGGCTGCCGGCCACTCACTCTGCATGTACTCAGAGAGGTACTGCTGGATCTCCCGGCTGGAGCTGAGGGAGCCTGGAGCCCCGGGTGGCCCTGGTGGGCCTGGCGGGCCTGGCACATACATGGTGCTGGATGATCCTCCTGCAGGAAAGAAACGAACGGCACACTGACTGGCTTCTCACCCCGGGGAGACGAAGAGAGGCCCAGGCACTGTTTCCAGGGCCTGAGGAGGGAGGGTCTCTCTCGGTGGGAGACACAGGACGGTGGCAAAGAGAGGGGCCCCTGAGAAGAGAGGAACGGAGTGCCTTTAGCCGCCACTGTCTGAAAGGAGCTGGCCCAGGCCAGACTCTGCTTTCCCTGAGCACCCTGCTCACCCCTCACGTGAGTCCTCTCCTCTCGGCACCTGCAGCTCCCAGTCTGCTCCGGTCTCCACCGCTCTCTATTTTAGTGATTTTTATACCTGCAAGGGCCCTCCCCTCCCCTCCTCTCCCACTTAAAGGCATTGTAGAGATAGCTGCACGTGGAGAAGATGCCGGGTCAACCCTGAGTCACGGATAAATGAATGCCAAATACATCAACACCCTCATTACAATGACCTGCCTCGCAGAAGGGAGAGAAACTTCGGTCACCTTTGCTTCTTACCTAGCGATGAACCAGCAGAAATGCCAGGAGCCCCTGGGACACCGGGATCACCTGGAATCCAAAATGAGATAGACTGCGTCACCTTCTCTGGGAAGCCTTCCCGGGCTAATCCAACCACATTTGTTTTAGTGTGTAGTTCAACAAGTGCCCCGTGTCTCCTGCTCTTGTTTCTGCAATGGATCCACAAGCTCCCGATGGGCAGAGGCTATGCCTTTGGGTCCTTGTCCCTCTCCTTCAGCCTCTTCTCCCAGCCCTCGGCACCCAAAGTCCTCACTGCCTTCTACTCAGGCTCCGGGCTCTGGGAGTCAGGCTTGCTTCCCTCGTCACCATCTTCTCGGCTGCTCCTTCACTGACCTTTGTCCCCTTTGGGTCCCTGGGGGCCGGGTGGGCCTGGTGGTCCCTGAAGGTTGAGTCCGACAGAACTGGATCCTGGACGCCAATAACACACACAGTGCAGTCAGCCAGGGCCGGGAGGGCGGCTCAGAGCCGGGGCGGGGTGGGACGCAGCCCCTACCTGAGGTGGGGAATCCGGGGAGGCCTGGCTCGCCTGAGGAGCACAGTGAGAGAGGGGTGATCAGCCTCACACCCGCGCTCCACCCAGCACCCCCTCCCTTCCGAGCCTCCCAATTCCACGATTGCAGGGGCAGTACCGAGAGCTGCACACGCCCCAACACGCACACTCGCACAGGCCCCGCAGCGGGCACACGCACAGACACACGCGATGGTCACAGACACACTTGATCTCCTCTTGTTCATTTGAACCAAATACATTTCCAGGCTCAGAGCTCAGGGGAGGCCCCGGCTCAGGTTTTGTACCTTGGTGTCCTCGGGGGCCTGGGGGACCTGAAGGAAAGATGTGGAGAGCCGTGAGACACACATCGGACCAGTGTCGTGGCTTCGAGGATGGAGGGGGGGATGGGGTCCCAGTGCTGGAGCAGACACAGAGCTAGGGGCTCCCCGTGTCTCTCCTCCACCAGGCCGTGGTAGGGGTGGGAGGTCTGGAGCTCCTGACCACTGTGCTCGCCCTCACCCCACCTCATCCAGCCTCACCCAAACTCTCTAGGCCACCAGGCAAGTAAGCGGGGGGCATATATTATCCTCACCTTGGTCTCCCTTGGGGCCTGGGGGGCCAGGTGGGCCTGGGGGGCCAGAGAAGAAGCTATCTGCAGAAGGAAACAGTCTGAGTGTGGGCAGAGTGAAGCCACGAGGGCTCACACCCCGCTCAGTCCTCGGCATGCTGGAGAGGCTAGCACTGGTCAAGTGGGTGGAGCTTTAGATGTTTGGGAGGTTGGATAGAAAAGTGAACAAATGAATAGGCCGTCCAGGTGGCGTGTTGGTTAAGGAGGCTGGATCCCACACGGCTGACTGCATGGTTTCAGTATAGGACCTAGTGGCTTGGTGCGTGTGCACATGCCCAAAATTCCAAGAGGAGAATGAAAAAAGGGGGATTGTGGTGTGGGTACCCCTCCTGGGGGGGGGTGATTTCTCAGTTTCTCTCTCTCTGAGACATGCATGTACCTTATAGCAAAAATTAACAAAAAAATATAGATGAATGGGGGATGGCTACATAGATAGGCGGACGTATGGATGGATGGGTGGGTAAATGCATGGGTGGAGGGGTGGATGGGTGGAAAAGTGGATGGATGGTTTTCCACTAGGGACACAGTGGTTTCCATGTCTGTGCTGTCGGCATTTATCTCACCCATTCGTGTGTGTTCTGCCTAGTTCCTGAGGCCTGGGCTCCCTGAGGAACTGGGCCTCCCAGTCAGTCCTGATGGTCCCTAAGGGCAGAGCTGTCTCCCCCTCCAACCTCTGAGACAGACCATCAGGGTGGCTGTGTCAGCCGGTCAGTCCTCCCCACATGCAGCGAGCTGTGAGGGCTGCTGGGAAGGCTGTGTAGGTGCTCTGGGGAGGGTCAGGAGGCGGCAGAGCGAGCAGGTCAGTAAGGTGCAATGCTGTGCCTGGGGCACATGCCAGGGCTGGGGCTGAGGTGAAGACCAGGTGGGACTTACATCCACGACATTACCTGAGTCAGTCAAGGGAGATCCTGGAGGGCCTGGTGGGCCTGGTGCGCCTTCCCCTAGACAAGAGAATCCCTGAGACTTCGTACCTGGAGGTGGGCCAGGAACCCTTTGCCCAGGAGGAGGAGCCAGGGAACTCCTGGGTTCTGAGACTCCTCGTCACTCCCCTCCTTCCACCTTCCACCTTCCACCAGGGAGCTGGGCTCTTACCTGGTGGGCCTCGGGGTCCTGGTGGGCCTGGAACAGCGGGCCCTGCGGAGAGTGAGAAGAGGAAATGCTGAACCTGGGGCTGAAAGTGGGAACTTGACTTCCTCACTAAGCACCTTGAGCTTCCTGTCCCAAGACTACCTGTCTTCACAGACCCCTGAGAGGCTCACCTGGTGGCCCACGTGGTCCAGGTGGGCCTGGGGGACCTCGTAAATCAAGACCTTCTGTAGAGAGAAGAAAGCAGAAGTGAGCAAAGATTGCCGGGAGGCTGCTGTCTGCCACGCTCCTTTCCTCTTGCCTGGATCGTCAGTCCCAGGCACCCGGGCTATCCTCATACCCAAGACCTGGCCTGGGTCACAGCATAGGACCCTCCAGGACCCAGGGGCAGGTGGGCCGCAGTCAAACTCCTTGGCAGTCAATACGTGTACACAGAATGACGGGTAAGAACTTGGGCTTTGCTGTCAAGTAGCCTGAGTTTGAACCTTGCTTCTACCCCTCTAGCTGGTGACCTTGGGGAAGCTCTCAACATCATGCAGTCGTCACTTTCCTTCTCTGTAAACCAGAGTTGCAGGGGCGTCAGGAAGACCTGGCAAGGTGCCACTGAACACTAAGCTGCTGGCACAAGCGAGTGCCTGGTGCAAGTTTGGCCAGAGTGGGCTGTCGCTTTGCTGCTCAGCATTCCCGGCATGCAGAGCGAGGCCCCGCAGCACCTCAGCGGGGCTAAAGCACTCCGTGAACAGGAGGACCCAGGAGTCAGCTGTCGCAGGCTGGGCCTCTGGCTGGGCGCCTCCGACCATGTCACACTCTGAGTTGGGGATGCACGACGCCTGCCAGCGATACCCACTACCAAGGCCTGGCCTGTCCCTGGTGCCCCTGGAGTCCCAGAAGTCACAGTGGCCCACTCCCCATGACTCACACTTCCATGGCAGACAAACCCCCACTGTTCCTTCTGGGCTGCATGTCAGAGGGACTGGCCTTGTCGTGGCTTCGAGGATGGAGGAGGGGATGGGGTCCCAGTGCTGGAGCGGACACAGGGCCCTCACACGGGCCCCAGCCAGTGACTCACTCGTGCAGCTGCCACAGGCCCGGGGTGTGCTGCTGTCTGTCCCAGCCCCCGCCCCAGGCGGTGTCACCTGCCCCAGAGAATGGTGGTACTCACGAGCAGAGAGGACCTCGGAGATGGAGCTGCTACTACCCAGGAACGAGTCGCCAGCCAGCCCTCGCTCCCCTCGTGGGCCTGTGGGGAGGACGCAGAGTTAGCTGGAGGTCACGTATGCTCCCGCTGTCTCTGCAGCGGGCAGTGCTGGGTGGGGGTGGGTTGAATGGAGGGGGCGGCACCAGGGCACTGACTGGGGTCCCGTCTTTGGCCAAAATATATGGAAAATCAGGGTCGGCTTTTCGCAAGCCCACTTGGGTATTTGGGTATGATTATCAGGGCAGGGTTTCAAGGTGAGCCCTCTGCCCACAGAAGCCCAGCCCGAGCCCTGTGAAAATAGCCAAGCTCGACCCTGGCCAGGGGCTGAACACAGGACTTCATTCCCTAGCCCCAGGACCCCTGCCTTCTCAGAAACTTGGAAGGGGTGAAAGGAAGGGTCTCTCCTTCCAGCTGAAGCCTTGGAAGACCCCTGGTGAAGACCCCTGGGGCCCTCTCCCCTCCCTTTCCAAAAGCACATCTTTCACTTCATCTAAAGCTCAGTGCCCATGTGCTCCCTGGGAAACAGCCCTTCTGACTGAGCTCAGAGTCATGTGTCCATCAGGGTGTGACATACCTTGCTGTCCTGGGAGACCAGCTGGGCCGGCAGGGCCTGGAAATGGGTTGGGAAAGGAAAAGCGAAATCACACCTCTAGGTCACAGGGCAGGCGCCTGGTGTACACAGTTCCTCACCAGGTCTGGAACAGTGGCTCCCC
>NW_006204113.1:3748282-3751435 GCF_000334495.1 Tupaia belangeri chinensis
GTGCCTCACCAGGTCTGGAACAGTGGCGCGGGAAGCCAGTCTGCTGACAGGGAAAGCAGGAAGACTAGCCCTGTGGCCACAACATCTCTAACCATGGGCACGGGACTGGGGTGGGCAGGGCTGTCCTCTGTGATGCTACCCCTCAGTGGTGCCACCTGGTCAGGGGGGAGGGCTGGCACATGCTCGCAGTGGCTGTGTTAGGTCGTGTACTCTTTTCAGATATACATTTTTTTAATAATTAAAAATATGTTTAACAAAATAAGAGATATTAGAAAAATGGGGAGAACCCACAAATTTTAAACGTGTGACTAATTTTAAAATTTCTTTCCAGCAATTTCTTTTGCATCTTGTAAAAATATATGCAACTGTAGAGCAAGCATTATTAAGTATTCGGCTTTGAAATATACCTGATCTCTGAACAACTCTCTTCAAAAACCTCCCTATCGTTGTAAGCGTCCCATCACTGTTAGACGACCTGGGGATGTTTTCTCCTGGTAGAGTCCTAGCATTCTTGCTATCCTTGGTGCCTGTTACCATGATTACTATTATGTTTTCCAAGAAGAAACAAAGGGTTTGGGGCATTCCGACTGGTCTCAGGCTGTGGAGGCAGAACGACTGGCCTGAAGCCTTCCCGGCTGCAGGTCGCAAGTTCTAGACTGGTTCTGAGGTCCAGCCTTCCTGTCTGTAAACGCCGAAAGGGACTCCAGACTCCTATGCGTGGGATAGGGAAGCTGACCGGCCTCACCCTCTGAGAACACAGGAGTGCAGCTCTCTCGGGCCCTCCTTCCCCTCTTTCCTGGTTCTCGCACCGGGTTTCAGGATTTGGCCAAACACTGCCGTAGTTAAACGCAACCGAGGCCTACTGCTGATTGGGGCAAAGCAAGAAAGTGAACTGACCTGGGGCACCTGGAGGTCCTGGGGGTCCCATGGCTCCAGGAGGTCCCGGTGGGCCTGGGACGGTGACTGTCGATGACCCCTCTGAAAACAGAAGGCATGGGGAACACTGAGCCCCTCTGCGGGCTCAGAGGTCTGGGTCCACAGCAGGCCGTGGGCCAGCCTGGGCTTTCCTTCCTCTCATCACCGCTACACTTCCCTCCTTCCCTCGCTGCTGATGGGAGCTCAGTACTGTGTCCTGCCCGAGGCACAGCCCCCCCGCTGCCTGGCGCTTCCCAGGGGATGCCAAGGCAGGGCCAGGGCAGTGCCCCGTGCGTGTGAGATGAGGATGCGACAAGGAGAGTCCCTCCGGGATCTGCCTACCTGAAGTGACGATCTTGCCCGGTGCTCCGGGTTCACCTGAAGGGGAAGAAAAAGACAGAGGTTGTTCTGAGGCTCGATTAGTAGCTCAATAAATCATTTTCAAGGCTTCTGATTGCACTGGAGACCCACTTCTGGCCTTTCACCCTCAGGCTAAGGGCGTTTTAATGAACTGGAGGAGGTGTGCCTGATGCATTAACCACCAGTCGGTCTCTCCGCCGGAGACCCTGGGGCTGGAGCATCAACCTTCACTCGGAGAAGGTGCATTGCTGGCAAGTGGGGGAGAGCCTCCCTTGCCGTAAGGCTGGCTTGAGGCTGACTTGAGAGTCCTTCACTCTCTGGCTTTTCTTCCTGAGAAGCCACTCAGGTGGGAAGATTGCCCATGACGTTCCCAGTGTGCCGCTCCTGGGGTAGAATGAGGGGCTGTGCAGAGCCAGAAGGGGCTCTGCAGCCGCTCAGTGTGGGAAATCCTGAGTTACACAAAGGTTATGTATTTATTTTAAAATGATTTATTTACTTAATATTTGTTATTATTATTACTTAATTTTGACCAGAGAAAGAAAAGGAAAGTGAGAAAGCAAGCGGCCAGGTCCGGGACTTGAACCATGGTAGACCATGTGGGAATTCAGCACCTTAATCACCACTCCACCTGACAGCCCTTACATGAAGGTCATTAACAGAGCTTTCCTGCCTTGTGTCTTAGAGCATGGAAATGTGAGTATGGAAGACTTCCAAAGGAGATATCAGATCCACACAGTCTTACACTTACGGACCACTGGATGCACCCCAGAACTGGCAAGCCATGGACTCACTTAGGGAACCAAAGGAGTGGAGTAGAGGCCAGAAAAGCCGCTTTTGTGGGATGCTTCAGGGCTCATTTTTCCTTTCCCAAGGTCATGAGCGACAAAGTCATTCACGCAATGATCTCCCCCTTAAGGGAAGGAGAGGGACGGTCCCTGCTCGCTCCTCTGGCTAAGAGTGGAGGAAGCACTTGGGTTTGCCCTGCTGGAGTGCTGTCCAACCTTGGGCAGAATGTCTTCTCTGCACCTGTCCAGGGAGGCTTTGACGTTCCCCTTGCAGAGGAAGCCCTGGGCCCTCGGGAACAGCGGGGTTTCCGGCAGTCTCAGGAATCCCCAAACCTGGGAGTCTCTTACTAAAGGTATCCCTTATCCCTGAACAGATCTATGGCCCCAGAGATTCTTCTGCCTGGGAGCAACAAACCCAGTTGCCATTGTTTGGGAACAGCATTCATTTGTCCTGAAAGAACTCCTGGGCTGGACCAGTCATTGGAGAGAGTTTCTGGAGACTGGCTATTTGGTTCCAGGGTCCCAGCAAGGGCAATAGTTACTGGTCATGACAGCACAGCTCCACAGAGCATTGGGATTTGGGGACACAGGCTCATGGGACAGAAGGAGAAAGACTGCCCTGAGCACTGTGTGGGACTGATGGGCAGAAGAGGACAAGATGTCACTGTGCATGTAGGTGTCGCCACACTGCCCCAGTCAGACTTCCCCTCTTAGTGACATCTTAACCCCTCTCTGCCTGTGTTAAAGCTCGAGAAGGATCTGGGGTGCCCTGTGTTGGTGTACTGAGGCCTATGTGAATGGTCAGGCCAAGATGGTCAGCTTAGTCGTGACCCCAACTGAAGGGGAAGAAGCACTAATGATGCATTTTAGTGGCAACCCGAGGACCTGAAGGCTGTGGGGAGGGCAGTGGCCTTCAGGGTCTCCCTGTGATGATGGCCTGGAGACGTTTAAGCTAGGCTCGGTTTGTGGGGCAGTTGGCACTCAGGATTCAGGGCTCGGTGGCTCAGCACAGATCTCTGGGTGCCCAGCCTTCTGCTGGAGCCACTAGATGCCACTGTTGATCCAGGCTCTGGGCTGAGAGGGGCCTGCCACA
>NW_006204113.1:3752152-3759296 GCF_000334495.1 Tupaia belangeri chinensis
ACAAAAATGGCCAGTGAAGGTAAAGAGCATCCCATTTGGAAAATCCCACTTACCTTTAGCCCCTGGGCGGCCGGGGGTACCGGGAACTCCTGATGTGATTAGAAACAAGCAAGTCAGGATCTTGAAGACCCAGCGATCCCAGACAGCCTAGCTCATAACTAGCGCTCTGTCACCCAGCGCAACCCCAGTCACTGAGAAACGCCGAGACCCCTGCCTTCTCCTTTAGCCCAGCCAGCCCTTTGCTAGGAGCCTTTGTCCCTGCCTGGGAAATCGGGCAACTGCTGTGCCTGAGGCAGACAGAGGCCCATGGGTTCAACTTTCGGGGGATTCCAGTCCCTCTGGGCTCTGAGCCACCCTGGCACCTGTGAAGCTGCCTCATCCCCACAGAGTAGAGGCTGGGCTTCCTGAAGTTAAGCCAGTGACACTTTCCTTGCCTTCAACTGCTGAGCTCTTCACCAGAGAGCAATCGAAATGGGCACTGTGCATTGAATTTGTTTCTTGATTTCATTTTTAATTTTCGCCTTATTTCCTTCCAGAGTCAAGAGGCTGGGTGTGGTGACAATTTCTCACATCCAAATGGGTGCGCAGTGGTCCAACCATAGGATGGTTGTCCCAGAAAAACTGTGCCTCCTGGATGAGGGGGATGTCCACTCCCCGCCGTGCTGTGGGAATGTGGGCCTCTGGGGGTGCCAACTGAACTCCTGGCTAGCAGAACTCCCCTACGGGCTTGGAGCTTCCTCTTGGGATTCCTGTACTAGAGGAGAGAGGGCACGGGCAGGCAGAATGGGCACACCATCTAACCTCATCTCTACCAGAATGGCGTTCTAGAGTGTTCTATGCATTTTCCCTTTCTAAGGTGCTTCTCAAGACTTGCAGTGGAAGGACTTGAGCTCATGCATGCTGGAGTTGGGGAGCTGGAGGTAGAAGGACACTCTCAGATGACTGGGGAGAGAGCTTTGGCTGAAGCGGCTGTCCCAGGAGGAGGGGGGAGGCTTAGCAGGTAGAAGTGATCTGACGACTCACCCTGAGGTCCTTGAGGTCCTGTGAGACCTGCAGAAAACGAGATATGAGAGGGAGTCAAGGGCTGAGGGCTGTCCCCGAGGAGCCACACGGTCACCTGCAGGACAGGTAGACAGAGCTTGGAGGGGTCAATGCGTGCAAGAGGACGACTCCACATGAAGAAGACAGACTCTGGGTCCTCCCAGCCCTCGACAAAGAGCAATTCTTTCGGCTCTGCAGTGAAGTGACCCACTACTCCACAGGGTGAAAATGGAGCCTACCTGGGTTCACAGACCCTCTTGGAACCCGGGGAGAGCCAGGATCCCAGAATGCTCACATACTCACAGCCCCCCAAATTGCCCTAGGCTCCCTCCTCTCAGGCTCCCCTCTGAGCCCTTACAGAACGCCTCCACCACACAGCTTTCCTGGCTGGGTTTGGCTTGCTGGCCCCTACTCATGGCTCCCCTCTTGGTGGGTATTGGAGAGGCCCTGGGAACAGCCCTGAGAGAGGACAAGGGGGGGTCTCAAAGGTGCAAGATAGAGAGCTGATGGTCACATCTGCGATTTCGAGAGTCCTTGCCCCTTGCTAAAACTCCTTCCATTCAGCTGGTAACCCCTCTGTTCTATTGCCAGATTTGGTGACTTGGGGATGCCAAGGCCCAGAGCCACTGCACGGCATAGCCTAACAGCTGTGAGTTCCCCACTGAGCTGCTGGTGGAAAACGGGTGAGGCATGTGTGTGTGTCATTGTGCACATGCACACACACACACACACACACACACTCACACACACACACACATTGAGAAGGACCATCCCTGTTCTGTTACCTGGCTTTCCTGGATCTCCAGAAGGTCCTGGTGGGCCACGGGTTCCAGGCATCCCCATGAGACCTTGTTCACCTAGAGAGAGCACGACCAACATGGAAACAGTTTGCTTTCAGTAGAGCTGAACTGCTGGCCTGTCTGAAAGGGTGGTTCCTTGAGGGTTCCCTGACTGTCTTGGCAAATGCAGAAGGAGAGGGGAGCAAGAACGGGCCCTCGCGGGACTCCACATGCTCTGTGTCCTTGGGCCATGATGATTAAAAGAACTGGGGCTATCTGTGGTGACAAAGGTAGGGCAGGGAGTGGAAGGCAAGGGCAGGGGGTGACAGCGAGGACTGCAGATCAGTGACCCACCTCTCAGGCCTTGTTGTCCATCAGGGCCAGCAGGACCTGGCAGAGCAAAAGCAGGGTTGGTCAGCTACTCCCAGAGCAATTTCTGTGACTCCCTCCCTCTCCTGCCCCGACAGCTTCACCATGGCATCTCCTAGGCTGGGGCCCGCACAGCCTTCCTGTGGCG
This sequence comes from Tupaia belangeri chinensis, assembly GCF_000334495.1. Lineage (NCBI taxonomy): Eukaryota > Metazoa > Chordata > Mammalia > Scandentia > Tupaiidae > Tupaia > Tupaia belangeri. Next base: position 3,754,490 of record NW_006204113.1, read on the forward strand.
TCAACCGCAGGAGAAGGCCTGTCCCTGCTGCACCTCTGGTTCTGCTGACCCCCTGCCCTCTTCTAAACCAAGTGTATCTTACTGCTGAGAACTGCTCAGCGGCCCTTCATCACGTTTTGAGAACCTAGATGCTCAACAACTATCTCCCCATTAATCAAGACCCTCCAAGTTCCTATCTCCCCTGACCTAGGCACTGCCATAACTCTATCCTCACCCATGTTGCCATCTCCGCGTGGACAGAGGTTTTCAAACTGCCATAATTAAAATCTTCCTAATTTTTAATTTTTTTAAGAGAGATTTTTTTTATAGGGTGTATGCGCCAGAGAGACAGAAAGCGAGAAATCACTCCCCAGGGGGGAAGGCCACGCCACAATCCCTTCTCCTCCATTCTCCTCTCAGGATTTTGGGCATGCATGCACAGATGCCTGGCAAGAGTTTAAGCTCCTGGGTCCGGGACTCGAACTGTGGTCGACTATGTGGGAGTCCAGCGACGTAACCGTTATGCCATCTGCTGGTCCCCTTTCTAACTTTTTAGAACCACATAAAATGCTGCCTCCTCCATCTTTCTGGTTGGGAGAAGTTTCTCCTTCTGTGATATCCTCATAGGCACCTGTACCTTGCGTGGCACTTTCCTGTCACCTCATGCACCTTAATGTCACCTTATTTCCCTGCCCCCACCAGGGAAGTCAAGTTTCTCACTTCTAGCCCAGTGCCCTGCATAGGATCGGCATTGCTAACAACTGGAGCCCGAACCCTCCCAGGGTTTCATGCTGAGCCTGGACCCTCAGCACTTTGCACGGCCTGCCTGCCAGGCACCTCAGTAAGGGTCAGCAAAGGGAGGAGAACTTTCATCTGGCTGTGAGCTAGTCCTGGAGTGTCCAGCTCTGCCTGGAATATCAGGGGGTCCAGAGGACATCAACGCTCGCATGTGTCCTCTGTGGGGCACTGGGGAGCTTACAGGTAGGGCAGGGTGCAGAACTCTCCCAAGAGCAATGAGAAACCCACAGAGACAGCTGCCACTCTCTGAGCCCCAGGAGGGAGGTCCAGACCCAGAAGTGACCCATAACGGGAGGCTTTACTGGGGTGGGCAGTGGGGAGAGGAGCAGGAGAGGCAGCTCTAGGAGCAGGACCTCCCTAGGCTGTGATGACCCCTGCCAGGGGGCGGACCCATGCACCGCTCCTTTGGGACACTTACCCATTGCTCCTTTAGCTCCGGGCTCGCCCACAGCACCAGGTAAACCTCTCATGCCAGGCTCGCCTGCAAAGAACAGAGGACTCACTGGTCAGAGGCTGGCAAGCTACGTGTGCCTCCTCGATGACAGCATGCTCCCCTCCTCCCTGCCCCAGCCAAACCCTGCCTCCTCCTCAGCCAGAGGCCCGGGAAGCACGTCTGCTTTGGTTCCAAGGTCAGGACTACCTGGCTTCCCGGGGCAGCAGGCACAGACAGACCCAGAACCACACTAGGTCTGAAGGAGCATGGTGTGAGTTACTACCTTGGAAACAGAACGCTACCCCAACAATATTATTATGGACTTCCTTTTTAGGGAAGGACGTTGGCAGGAGGTGAGTGGCTGGGAGGGTACAAGCAGTGCAAACTTTCTGCTACTTTGGGAAGAGCTACATTACCCCAACTGGATTCTCCAGAAGTATCAGCCACAACCCTCAACCCTGTTTTCTGCCCTAACAGTTACTGTTTGGACGATACATTTTGACGCTTGCTTATCCTCCACGGAGGGGTTTATTTTATCAGGCTTTGTGCTTTTCCTAGATCCCAAGTGGCCTGAAGGTTTTTAGACAGATTCTGCCTCGTACATCTGTATTCCCCAACCCCGCACCCCGCCCCTCGCCCGCCACCTCACTCTGGTGGATGGATTTACAACAGTCACGGGACTGACCTGTGAGGCCTCGGGGTCCCTTCTCACCCTGGTCACCTAAAAAAAAACACAGGGTGGGGAAGCATCAGTTGCAAGCAAGGAAAGCAGCTGCACCCAGTAACAGGGTCTCCGGGCTGCGGAGCAGTCCTCATGGTGCTCGTAAGCTCCTGTCAGCAGAGCGCCAGGCCCTGGCATTAATGCAGCGAAGGAGCGTCATCGCTGTCCTGCAGCACCAGGTCCCGCCCACACAGACCCCCAGGCCCTGCTTTGCAGAGATGGGTGCTGTGGGCACAGGGAGGCCCAGACTAGGGGACAGACACCTCAGAATGCTGCATCCTCCCCACCCTGAGGACCACTCGACCACAGCAAAGCAAGTGACACTGGCGCTCTACTCCCTTATGGCGCCTCTGTTTCCTTATCTGGAGGTTAGACTGGAATGAGCTCTCAGATTGGCCTCAGTCCCAGAGGTCGGGAGCAGGGTCATGCTTGTTCTTCCTGTCTCCTGGCGGCGGAGGTCACATCTGGAGCTCAGAGGCGGGGAGGCTATTGTGATGACAGAACGGCAGTGGGGGCAATGTACCTTTAGGTCCTGGTGGTCCCATAGGTCCTTTGTCACCTGAAAAGGACATGGACACCTTGGTGTAAAGAGTCCTGCAGGGGATGACCAGGAAGAGGCACTGTCTCTGATGATAGTTTCCACCCTTCCTAACCTCGACTTCCCCTCCCACACCTGTCAGCCTGCAGGGGCTCAGGGGTGTGTCCATCAGGCCCTCCCTGTCTCCCCATACCTCCCCCCTCAGCTTACCTTTGACACCAGGAAGTCCCACTTCACCTCGGAGCCCTTGGAGACCCATGGAGCCTGCCCGGCAGAGGAGATCATGCAGGTGGGTGAGTGTCCTGAGCTTTGGGAAGGACAACACACACACACCACACACACATGCACATGCATCACACAGGCGTGCATGCGTGCACACACACGTACCACACAGGTGTGCATGTGTGCACATGCACAGGCACATGTGCCGCACAGGTGCACACATGTGCACACACACACACGTGCACACACTCCTGGAATAAAAATCAAGGGCTATTTTCTACGGACTCCTCATATCCTTGCTAAATCATCCTAGCCCAGTTTCCATGCCCTGTCCATCACCAAGCCCTGGCATCAGAACGCCTTTGCAGAGACACTGGCTGCAGCTCAAGATTCTCAACATCTTGGGGCCGGCAGGTGGTGTGGTGGTTAAGGGCACTGGACTCCCATATGGTCGACCGTGGTTCATGTCCTGGACCCGGTGGCTTAAAACTCACGCCGGGCGTGTGTGCGTGCGTGCCCAAGATCTCGAGAGGAGAATGGAGGAGAAGGGATTGTGGCATGGCCATCCCCCCTGGGGAATAATCTCTCGCTTTCTGTCTCTCTGTCTCTCTCTGTCTGTCTGTGTCTGTCCGGTGAGCACATGTGCCCTATAGCAAAAAAAAAAAAAAAAAAAAACCTAAAAATAAAAAAAAAAAAAAAAGATTCTCAACATCTTGAGAATCTCAACATCATGAGGACAAACTCTGTGATCCACAGGGGACAGGCAAAGGCAGGCACCTGCTCAGGTGAAGGCAGGGTGGGAATTCCTGTGGCTAAAGCTGCTGTGAGGGGCTCGGCCCTAGGCCAGGTCAGAACGTCTGGACAGGACCCACTGGGGTGCCCGTCCTCAGCCTCCAGACCACCACAAATGAGTTCTGTGTCTCCCAGAAGCTCTCTTTGTAATTGCTTCTTTCACTTTAAAACTGGTGCTTCTCCTTTTAATATCTCCTTCTCTGCCCCCCAGATACTGCCTGTTTATAAGAAGCAGCTCACTGACCTGGGGGTCCCTGGGGGCCGGGAGAGCCACTGGAACCTGAGAAGAAGGTTGAGACAAGAATTACAGAGGTTGCGGGTGCGGGGAGATATGGAACCCCGGGATGAAGGCAGGCAGGTGGGAGCTCACTTCTGGGTGAGGGCTGTGCACGGAAGCTCTTGCCAGGACCCGAGTCAGCTGCTCTGGAGTGGGCCCAGAGCAATGTCCTCCATAGAGACAAGGCTGCAGGTGGGTGGGATCGAGAGACCCCTGCTCCCTCCTGGTCAGAGCAAGTCATTTGGGCTGGAGCAGAGCCAGGGAGGAGGGCTGACCAGACGGCTTCACACTGTGGCCGGGGTAGTGGACTAGGGTCAGCGGGACCCCAGGCCTCCTCCTCAGTGACCCACCCTGGATATGGCCGCTCTTTGGCTAACTTGGATACAGTGCAGAACACTTGTCTTACCTTTGGGACCCACAGACCCTGGGACACCCGGTGGGCCCTGAGGACCTGGTTCACCAGCAACTCCTGAGGAGAAATGGAGAAAGGACACTGTAAGAGTGTCCTCGGGCCCAGCTGCCATGCAGCCCGAGGTGCCACTTGGAGATGCTTCCCATGCTGTTGGTGGTCTCTGATCCATGTGGCACCTCAGGGAAGCCACGAATCACTTTCTACCCCTGGAGCTTTTATACTCTATGAAGTCTGGCTTCTAGCAGGCACTCAAATATTTGTTGCCTGTTTGAGTAGTATTTTAAAGAAAAAGTGAAACTAAAAAACAAAACTCTTGCTCAGAGTCTTTGGGCATTGAGAGGATGTCTGGTGTCTGTGTGGGTTTCCTGACAGTAGTAGGCTGTGGTTAAGGCTCTATTTGTAAAATCTTCCCAGACTTTCCAGTGCAAGACCTGCACCTGCGGCTGCCTTTCCTCCCTTCCTGCCTAGTTCCAGCCCTGAGAGGTTTGAAAACCTGTGCCCACACTTCCCCCCATGTGTCCTGTCCTGCCACGTCGGCCTGACCCCTCACCACTCTACTCTGGAAGGCCATTTCTCCCATGACCTCTTTCACTTCATGTCTGGAACCATTGTAGACTGATCATGACTCGCGTCGC
>NW_006204113.1:3759780-3776057 GCF_000334495.1 Tupaia belangeri chinensis
CTTTCCCTTCATGTCTGGAACCATTGTAGACTGGTTCTTAGTCCAGCCCAGGCCCCATCAATAGGCCAGTCTCCTCAGGGCCTGGCACGGACCCTGGTTCAAGGCAGATGTTCAAGAAATGTCTGGAAGAAAGGAGGAAGGGGAAAAGATGGAAAGAAGGAAGGACAGACAGCTAACCCTCCTGGTGGAGGACTGGCTTCTTACCTCTGTCCCCTTTCTCTCCAAACCCAGGAGGTCCTGGTTCACCACGAGGTCCCATGGGGCCTTCTCGTCCTCTCTGACCCATGGGTCCTTCCATGCCAGGATCTCCTAAAGACAGGAAGGCCGACCTCCGCATTAGGCTTCCATGCCCCTCTAGGCTCCACAGGCAGCCTCTGGCCACCAGAATGCTCGCCCAGGGTCTCTTCCCTGGCCTACTGCTTCTCCCCAGGTTCTCTGTAGCCTCGGCTCACCCCACAAACCAGAGTAACCTTTGGAAATGTAAGTAGCTGGTGTCCCACTTCTGCCCCAAGCCTCATTCTGGCCTCCAAGGTCCATCTTGGGACTTTCCAGTGTTGGGCCTTCCCACCCTCCTTCCTCTTCACTGCTCCTTGAACTTGCCCTCGGGGCCCTGACCATAACTACTCCCTCTGCCTGGAATGCTTCTCCCATACCTCCTTCCTGGCTCCCTCTATCCCATCAAGCCTTTGCTCAAATGACAGCTTCTCAGGGAGGTTTTCCCTGGCCCCTGTCGGCCCTCACTCCCAAAGCCCCGCCAGGCTCTCTCTCTCCCATTTCATGCATCGTCTCCTAAGCCGAGACATACACTTCCTTATTTATCACTTTTTTGTCTTTCTCCCCCTAAAACAGGACCTGGCACACAGCGAGCACTTAATACATCTGTATTACACAAAAGGAATAAGGGAAGCGATAAACAAAAGGAAAAAGCTATTCTTACCCACGCTGCCTTTTTGTCCCTTTGGCCCTTCAGGACCTTGGTGACCCAAGGGACCGGGAATACCTGTGGATACACAAGAAAATCTCAGCCCCTGTTTTCCTCCTGGGAGCAGCAGCTGGAGCTGAGCACCCTGTAGAACCAGCAGCCCTAGAGGTCAGCAGAGGTCACACACCTGGAGTCCCGGGGAGCCCTCGATCTCCTGTGGGAACAAGGTATAAGAGAGGTCAGCTGGAGGACTTGGCCTGAGTCCCTAAAGGAACCACTGGTGGGAATGAGATGGGGTAGCCGAGTTTAGCAAGTAAAAATACAGACTTCCAGTTACATTTGAATTGGTGATACATTTTTTTAGGATAAGTATGTCCCATAAAATATCTGGGATATACTTACAGTGAAAAGTTACATGTTGCTTATTTGCAATTGAAACGTAACTGGGAGTCCCATGTTTTCTCTGACACCTGCAGGTTCAGGGGCTCAGAACCACAAGCCCCCTCCAGCATGGCCAACAGGGTGTGGCCTGCAGGCTGAAGCCTCAGGGAAGCGGGGTTGGGGGACCCACCCAGAGCGTGTGTGGGAGGTGGGTGGGGGGTAAGGAATCATGAGGGCAGTGAACAGCAGAGGAGGATCACTCAGCAGAGAAACCCAATTCCTGCCCTGGGGTCACCTGAGAAGTAAGGGGAAACCGGGAAAGGGCTGACTCTGCTGTCTTGCATGGCGGGTCTCACTAAGGCCAGAACACCCCTGGCTGTAGTCACCTGAGGTAAGACCAAAGGCGCCTATACCCATGCACACCTGCCAGAGCAGGGGCTCCGGGAGTGGGGCCCAGAATACCCAGTGATTGCAGCGGGCGGAGCTGCCAGCCCCAGGAGCTGGGTCAAGGAACTGCTCTGTGTCCAGTCCTGAGTCACTGGGACTGTCCCAGTGATTGTCAAGTCACTTTCTTGAGTCTGAGGTGGGGTTTCTGACACTTGCTCATTGCTGGAAACTATCAGCCCTTACTAATATTTAAACCAAAAATGTTCACATCGTATTTACCTTTAGGGCCTTGACTTCCCATGTCACCTGAAATCAGAAAGACGTGAAAGCTGTGAGTTGGGATGGGCGTCCCCGGACTTCTCTCCCTAGTATTTAAAAACCATCCGATGCTCTCTGCAGGCATTTCAAGGCATTGAGACGTGCCGTGGGGTCCCCCAGGCTCAGCCAGGGTCACTTGGGCAGTTGTAGGACCACAGATGCTGTCTTAGGTCCCTTCCCAGGTTGAGGTGTTCTCACTCCAGCGCTAGTTCTCAACTTTCCACCCAGAAAAGCCCCTCCAACTGCAGGGAAGGGAAGCAGGAAAAGGGCTTCCGGGCGCAGTACCTTTAGGGCCAGGGCTACCTCGGAGACTCCCTGCAAGAGAAAGAAGGTCCTGCGTTAGTTTCACCTCTGCTGTTTACCTCCACACACACACACATACACAAACACACACGAAGGGCCCCGTGGTGTGGTGGGTAGGAACCGAGGCTGCACCTAGGACGCGGTTTCTAAAGTGAGCTGTGGGGGATCTTAGGCACGTCTCCTCTCCAGGACGTTTTCCGGGTCAAATGGGATCGCCGCACTGGGCCTCGCGGCCTCTCGCGGCTTAGATCCGGGCGGAGGACAGAGGCGGAGGTGGGCGCGTGTCCGCACACCACACACACCCACACCCGCACCGCCCGTGGTCCCGCCGTGCTCTCACCCTTCCCTTGTTCCGACATTAGCTTTTCCCTGACGAACAGCCAGAGGGCCTCCTGATTGGAGCCGTCCTGCCAGGTGTTGTCCACCTTCGCGTCCAGGGCGGGTGCCGCGCCCTGGAGGCGGTCCCTGCTGCTCCGGTCCATCCTGTCCCCGTAGTACAACACGCTGCTCCGGGTCGTCTCCAGCTCGTCCACACGCGCTTTCAGCTTCCGCACCTCCTCGGCTGAAAGCCACAGACTCAGGCGACAGCCAAGGCAGATGCAGCGCCTCCCAAACACCCCCTGCCCGGGGAGCTGCCCTGGGGGCTCTGGGGCGGGGTGGCGTCTTCATATTGGGGCTCTTTGCAGAATGATTATGTGGACACCATCCCTTGTGGCTGCCACCGGGATTAGCCACCCAGCTTCGTCCCAGAGCCTTGAAACCTGGCCTGGGAGTCCAAGATGAAGCTCGTGGTCACACGATGGTGCTGTGACAACGACCGAGACCAGACACAGGTGCTTGGAGAAGGGGAAAGCCAAAAGGCTGCGGGAAGGCACGGCCTTCCTACTAAGGGCAGGCGGAGGGCAGGTTACTGTAGGAGGCTGGGCTGGGGATCCGGAGCGCGATCGAATCCCAGCTCCACCACTAGGAAGGCCCGTGGCCATGGCCAGAGGCCTCCTGGGGCCCCAGTTTCCTCCTCTGCAGGAATAAGGGGTCTGCACCGGTGATCCCAGGCCCCTTGGCCCGGACTCTTGGGACCCCCTACCCTCCATCGAGTCCTGCCCTTGTAAACAGGCAGGGGGCTTGCCGGCCTCCTGCAACCTTCGCCACGCACCCAGAGCGATGAGTCCGAAGAGCAGCCCCAGGAGCAGCAGCCAGGTGAGCAGCAGGCCCAGCAGCCATTTCCACCAGCTGCAGCAGGAGCCGCAGGGGCACCAGGCAGGCGCCGCCCCCCACGGACCTCCGCCACCGCCGCCGCCTCCTCCGACGCCACCACCGCCACCACCACCACCGACCCCCTTGTAGGGTCCATGGATTTCTGGGGAAGAGACAGGCCAAGTGAGGCAAATGCAGGTGGCTTCTACACTTTTCTCTTCACATTCTCTGGCTTTTGGTGACTTTCTAGGGGTAGGAGTGAGAGGGGATGGGGCCTTCAAGTTCCTGGGCAGCTCTGGGAAGGGTGAGGCTGACTCCTGGAGGGAACGCTGCCCAGCTGCTGAGCTGCTGAGGCGCAGACTGACACCGCGGCCCGCTGTGGGCCTGGGAGTCACTTAACCTTTTTGTTTCCTTTCTTAGAGAATGGAGTAAAGAGGACCTACTCCACAGGGTGGTGGTTGAACGAAATGAGAGGAGGCACGTGAGGTCAAGAGCACCCACCTGCGGAGGCGTTGCCCTTCCCCAGCACGGTGGTCACGTTTCCTGAAAGGACAAACACCCGCAACTGGGTCTGACTTGAGCTTTTAGGCTGGAGGACCCCACAGGACTACCCCCAAGGTTGATTTTCAGTAGAGCCTTTGGTCAATATGTCCTAGGCACCTTGCAGAATACCAAGGGACATCCAGTAACCCAGTCCTTATAATCTGATATTCGTAGGATATAGGGTGAAGAAAGGTTGGCAAGTGATTATTGATGGAAACAAGCACAGTATTTTATTCTTCTTGAGACTGTAAACCTTTTAAGTCCAAAATGCCTTGGAAGACTATGTGAGGGGTGATAGGTGCAGTAAGAAGTATGCTTGTGGGGCCTGCGGGTGGCGTGATGGTCAAGGTGCTGGACTCCCACACGGCCAACTGTGGTTCAGGTCCTGCACCTAGAGGCTTGAAAATCATGCCAGACATAAGTGTGTATGTCTAAAATCTCAACAGGATAATGGAGGAGATGGGACTGTGGTGTGGCTATTTCCCCGGGGGGTGTTTTCTCACTGTCCTTCTCTCTCTCTCTCTCTCTCTCTCTTTCTCGTAACTACATGTGCCCAATGGCAAAAAACTTAAAAAAAAAGAAAAGAAAAGAAAAGAATGACAAAAGAAGTATGCTTGTGGGAAATGACTGATTTTCTTGGCCAAGGACTTTGAATATAGGTTCCTAACTGGGGTGGAGAGAACTGGGAACATTTGACAAGGATAGACTTGAAGGAGGGCTGTTTGTGAGTCCCAGACGTTACTTGAGAATCATTTACGGGATACATGGAATGTTTTGGGAAACTCGTCCTAGGCTTTCATTAGATGTTGGAAAGGGTCTTTGACTCCACAGCCCAGGCCAACTTTGAAGACAGGGTCAGGCTCCAATCTCCCACCTTGTGAAGATAGTCACTGATTTGATTTGCATTTACGTAAAAAACATTCTGTGACTTATCTTTTCCCTCCCTTCACTGACCTCCCTGGGTTTAGTGATTTGGAGAGATTTTATAGGACCTTGTGGAGAAATCTGGTTATCCAAAGACAGAGTCCAGCTCTTTGGCAAGGAGGAAAAAAGAAAGCCAGCAAATGCTTTGCAAAGCATTCTTATATTAGTTTTGAAAATTACGGGAGCACTATTAAGGTGAGAAAAAAATGATCACAATAGACATACCAAAAGAAGGTTTTTGCTTCAATAAAGTGCATTTACAAATCACCTGAGGGCTTATTAAAATGCAGCTTCTGACTCAGCAGGTCTAGGCTAGGGTCTGGGTTCTGCATTCCTAACTGGATGCCAGTGTTGCCAGTGCTGCTGGTCCATGGGCCACACTTTGAGTCACAAGATCTCAGAAGACAAAGAAATGAAATAGAGCTGGGCTGAAATCAAGGGAGCCCACAACCGGATTTGCTCTTACCATTAGCATCAGATTTTAGGCAGGTGTCAGCGGCATAAGCAGCTTGCTTTTCTTTTTTCAGGGTGTCTTCTGAAAAAGAAGCTGTGCACAGAATCCATGATAATTCAGTTTATTTTCTCTTCACTCCTCCCAACACACCCCATGTCCCCACCCCGCTCCACCCCACCACTTGGGGAGGTCAAGGTTAGTCTGGTAAAAAGAGACCTCAGCTTTCCTGGGGTTAGTCTCCCTCATTTGTGCTTGTGTTTAGTCTTGCTGGTGCCCAGAGACCTCTCAGGAAGCCCTTGGTGTAGAATTCCCCAGTTCGTCTGCATGCCCGCCAGACTCTGTAGCACCCTATTCTGCCAGTCATTTTTCATTAGAAGGGATGGCTGTCGTTTCCTGATGGACAGTCTCAAACCACCTTGCTTGGACATTCCGTCTCCTACGCTACTTGCCCTTCTTGTGGGACCCGACTCATGTGGGCTCTGACGTACTTGCAGTGATGCTAGCCGGGGAGGCGGTAAAGACCTTCCCACTGTCCTTATTCATGATTAGCAACTCCATCTCCTTCTTGGCAGGCGTGTTGTCTTTTTCCAGGATCAGGAACTTGCAGTCCTTGTGCAAGAAGTCATCACTTTGGACACTTGTACTGCCGGCTAGGGAGGAAAGAAGTGGATGAGGAGGAAGGAAAAGATGCCGGGAGAAGGGAAAGGGAAGAAATGGTAACAGGAGAAAGAGGAAGGGGAAGGAAGAGAGCAAGAGAGATTAGTGTGTGTATCTGAGGGTCTCCTGTTCTCACTGATGGTACCATTATGAAACATCTTGGGCACCAAGGTATCCTCCTGCCTGCCTGGGTGACCCTGTCCTCTAGGATTTGGGTCAGAAGCTCTGGGCAGCCAGTCTCTGGGGCTCCCTTCTCTCAGGGAGATCACAAGACCTTTATGGGTAAAAGTCATGCCCCTTGTTAGGCAGGTTTTTAACTGAGTTGGTGGGTTTATTTTTTAAATTGTTTTTAAACAGTTATTTTATTTAACTTTTTATTTATTTTATTTTAATTTGACCAGATAGGGACAAAGTGAGAGAGAGAGAGAAGGAAAGTGGATAAGCAAGCCACCAGGCACAGGACTTGAACTGCGGTTGGCCATGTGGGAGTCCAGCGCCCTTAACCACCATGCCACTTGCCGGCCCTGGTGGGTTCATTTTTACCCTTTATATCTTAAGTGTTGCCTTATTAAGGGAGGCTCTTCCTGATGACCCCATCCGAAGTACCCTTGCCCCTTCTCTATCCTGTCACTTATTGCTCTCCTTAAATTCCAGATCATTTTCTTTAATTATCTTGTATGCCTTGTCTATGCGTTTGTCCTGTCTCCTCCTCTGGCGTTGTCAGCTGGGTGAGGGCAGGGATCTTTTTTATCCTGCTCACCTCTTTATTCCCAGTGAATAAACAAATCGTTGGATGGAAGGAGACACACCATGATCAATGGGGGAATAGCTCTTCCTGTGCCTGTAGTGATGCACCGTGAATCTTGATTCTCCAGAAAGAAGAAAGGGTGTGAGCAGCTTCTATGGGCCTCCCTGGTTTTGTGGTGGATTTCAGGTAACAGGCGAAGGTCGAGGGCGTCTAGACGAGAGTGGTGACTGGAGTGCAAGTGCCCAGACCTAGGTAGGTGTGGAGGTGAGCGTCCTGCCTCTCTTTGACAGGAAGGCCAAGGGTAGTTCAGGGGAATGCTCATCTCTGTTCACTCATGGAAATATCCAAGAGACCCTTTGCCTGAGTGGAGGTTTCAGACCTCGGACCACCACGGTTCTGTCTCTTCTTCTAATATGCCATGTGCCATGGCAAAGCAGTTCTGCCTGTGTGCCAGCTGACCGCCAACAGCTGAGAGCAACACTCACCGGCAGAGGTGGACACACCAGAGGTGGACACACCGGTGCTCGCAACAGCAGGGCTCTGGGGCACGTTTTTCTTCACGCCATATGCTGCAAGAGAGGAACCACCGAGTGAGCTCAGTCAACGTGGTAGGTCAGCTCCACAGGGCTCAGGAGTAGCTTGGTCAATCCTGGCAAAGAGGCAGCCCCCCAGGTGGGAAATAGACAATGAAATCTATGCTTTCCAGTCCTGGGGGACAGCAATGAGGGTTCAGATGGAAGGTTCTTGGGTATAATCCTCCACATCCTTCTAGGACCCTTCCAAAGGCCACCGCTTCCTAGACCCTCCTAGACATATCTCCTTCCCTTCTGAATTCCTGTAGCCTTTAATACCTGCTTTGTTCAATGTATCACTTAATTCCCATAATCTTATGGGACTCTCTCATTGTCTCATGTAGGTTAGATTTCGTACTCCAACTAAACCGTGGGCAAGTGGAGACATACTCGGAGGTCCTGGTCTCTTGTCCCCACTCCTCCAGATTTGCACAGGGACAGTGACCTGGAATGTGTGTGTGTATGGGGGGGGAAGGATGGGGGGCAGTGCACCATAAAATTAGATGATTGAGTTGCAGTGACAGTGGGCTGTCAAGGACAACTGTGAGCTGGTGAGACCACCACCCTGACCCGTTTGTCTGAGAGACACAAGAACATACAGGTGAGACCTCACAGGGTATGGATTCTGTTGACAGTACAGTCTTCTCTGTGTGTTTAACTCACGTCTGAACCAGCAAATGATCAAGGTTGGCATCTGTATGTTGTTGGGGGCGTGGGTGCTGTTTCTTTGGTGGGAAAAATCAATTGTTTTTCAGAGGTATTTTGATCTTCCTAATTCAGTTGCTACGAAGGGATATTGTGAGTTGCAAGCTGCAGAGGGGTGTCACTTGCCAGCCTCTAAGCCCCAAGCCTGTTACTGACCTGTGGAAGTGGTGGTTGTGCCATGGGACAGGGTGGTCGAGCTGGGGCCCAGATTGTTCTGCATACCAAACACTGAAAGCAATGGACAAGTGAGTGTGGAACACAGAGGGTGCCCCTTAGTATACAGCTGCCCTCTGCCCCGGAGTCCACAGACTTTCATTATAGAGGAATCTGCAGATGACAGATTCCCAGGCTTTCTCAGTTCCCACACTCTTAGCAACAGTCACTTTTTTATGCCCCTGTCTTTCCCTCCCAAGCTGAAAATTACTAACAGCTCTAGTCACCAAGCAGTTAAGCTTGTTCACACAACTCAGTAGCAGCAGCTCACACAGGATCTGACAAATGTTGCTGTGTCCTTCGCAATCTTAACTAGGTCAGGGCTTCCATGTTCTCTGTGGTACCCCAGGGTGCCCTGGTGCCCAGTATGGGAACTGCAGGCATAGTACATGGATGCGATAGGGCTGAGAGGCCCTACCTGGGCAGACCCCCAGTTTTCCTCTTAACCTTCTTTCTCCTGACTCAAACACATGAAACTCCCACATCCCCACTATGATCCAGAGGGTCCTTATTCCTGTCGTTTGCTTTTAACAATGTGCAGAACTCCTTTCTTCCCCGGTCAGCAGCTTCTGTTAGGCCAAGCTAATGTTTGGGGCACGAGATCATGGGTCCAGTATCAGCCCACCTTTCCTGCGGGCCTGGCTCAGTCAGGATTTGCAAAGTGAAATCGCATAGGCAGAAAAAATAAAGCACGAAGCCATGTCTTCTGGTTTGGTGGGATTCTAGTCCACTGGAGGCAGGGGCTGAAAATCTGAATTGTACATCTGTACTTGCAGCTAAACCACCCAAGTAAATCAAAAGCAAGCTTGTGTCGGCCTAGTTGTTAATCATAATATCACAGAGAGAAGGCAGATTCCTTTCAAAGAAAAAGATGTGAACTGGCAACCTAGTTACACATAGGTATTTCCGCATATGTGGAAACATAATAAATGTAAATAATTCTTTAAAATCGTCATGTTTGCACTGAAAGCTAAGCAGTAACGTTATTTACCCCAATGTAGTTACTCCAATGAACTCTATATTATTAAAACGATCTGAAATAAGGTCCTTCTAAACTGACAAGGCATTTCTTCCTGAAAATGTCCTAAGGTCTGACTTAACAAGTCCCTTATTTCCACTCCTCTGACTGTCCCAGAGCATAAAGGCACCAGCACAGACCAGCGTAGGCCCCTCCCGCTGGAACCTGCCCTTGGCACTGAGCTGCGCCGTGGCTGAGACGGGCTCTGTTCTTCTGCCTCCTCTGTGAAACCCCTTGGCCTCTGATTCTGGGGCCACAGTGTGCACGGGGCAAAGTCCCTCACACTCTTGGGCAGAAAGGGCATCTTCTCCAGGAACCATTTCATTTTCCTTACCAAGAGAGACCATCCTTATGTTTTAAGCAAATAGCCTGGAAAAGGTGATTAGAGATAGCGACACTGACCTGAGGAGCAGGTGCTGAGCCCGGGCTGCAGGGTGGGAGAGCAGGATGCCATGTTATTGGGGACTCCAAAGACTATAGGGGGAAGGAAGAAGGCTGGTAAGAGGCAGAGGCTCAGATATTGCAGAAGACCAGAAGAAAGGCCAGGATTGGGCTTTTATTTTGGTTACATTGTGATTTTCAGGGAAAAAAAATCAATGTTCAGCTTTCTTACCTTGTAGCAGAAAACTGGGCTAGTCTGTAGTGTGCTTTGGAGCATAGCCAGCAGTGTTAGTGACCCCATTTTACACAAGAGATCACTGAAGGTCAGAGAAGTCAAACGACTTGCTCCAGATCCCACCGTCAGTCCTCACAGTGAAACGAGGACTCCTGTGTCCATTTTCAGGATTCTTTTCCGTTACATTTTTTCTGAGACACTCTGCTATATAGTCCTCTCTACAGACGACCCACCAGTCTCCTTTCTAGACTGAACTGAACGGAAGATCCAGTGGCAAACTCTTGAGATGCTTAGCTACAGAAAACTCTCCAAGAGGCCCTGGGGGTGGCAAATACCCAAACACGTATTCAGCTCCAAGGAAAGGTGTGACATAGTTGGGGGTGAGAACAGTGTATGCCACCTCTACGTACCTGATCCTGCAGAGTAGGCATTGGTGTTGAGGAGGGATGAGCTCTGGGTTGTCATGTTGTTGTGATAGGTCCCCATGGAAGATCCCGCCGGCAGAGTAGAAGACCACACGTGGGAAGGAAGGTTGGCATCCAGGATCGTAGTGTCGTAGGTGCCCGACACTGGAAACAGACACAGGGACACACCCCAGAGAGAGACGAATGAACACTTCTTGGCTAGAGGACCCAAGTGGCTTCGGTCTCCAGCACTTTCCTTCTTATAGCATTGGAGGTTTCATAGGCCAACAACTCTCCTCTCCAGGGCAGCCTTGGGCATCCCACATCCATCTGAAATCTTGCCTTTTGGTGAAATTTGAGTTAGCTAAATTCTGCCTTGAAGTCCAACCACTTCTACTAAACCCGCCTCTCTACCTCCTGGTGGGCTGTCCTGCCAATGGTCTTCCTCTTAACCTGTTACTGTCTCCTCTATATTCAAAGACACCAGGGAGCAGCTCTCTCAGGAGCAATCAGTGAGACCCCTGGAGGAAGTCCAGGAACCCTGGCAAGTGAGGGGTGTATGTCTGTGCAGGGCGCACTGGGTCTGAGGCCGCACTGCATAGGGGCAGCCTTCTCTGGTTAAACCCCTTCTGGCACATTCCCTACGAGGGGATTTCCAAATGTTCTTGCAAAGATGGCATTAAAGTATGAGTTTAATGTGCCTCCTGCATGCCAGCTGGCACTCTGCCCCAGAGAGGGTTCTTATACTTCCTCAGATCTGATATCAGTTTTATCCGTTTGTCCTAGGAAATGGTGCTAGCCATGTAGGTCATAACCTTGAGGTTTTGGTTTTATACCTAAAACCCTGAAGTTTTAGTTTTATACCTAAAAGTCTAAAAAAACAGAAGTAAGATCACAGTCTCTAGGGGTTTTTCTAGTAGGGAATTGGAGGAAAACATCACATCCTAGCGTATCTGGCTTCTTTCTTCATCCCCTTCCTGGGATTTGCTTCTTCCTCTGTCTGCCTCCTACCAAACCCACCTTGCACCTGGTAGGCACTAGGTAGACGGGGCTGAACCACACTCAGCTGACTTGTCTAGGCCCTTGGTTTTCTGGTGCCCCATCCACCCCCAGAGACCCTCATGACCACAGAGCAGTGACCATATTTCTCTTGTCCACTACTTTTCCTCAATGCCTGGTTCATGGTGTAGAGGAGGTATATGAAGAATGTTCATGAAATGAGTGCATGAAAACACTACAACATCCCCTAATATCCTTCACTGGGAAGTCTAGTCAACACATTGCACGGTCAAGGGTATCTTGAGGGAGAATCTCTAGGATTCAGTTCTGGGCTACCGTGGACACATGGGATGGTTGATCAGACAGGAGAAAGAAGGGCAAGGCTCACGTTTTCACGATACTTGGAGGGCAATGTGCCTCTGGCACAGCCTAAAAGACCTGCCAGGATACTGTCAAGTTCCCAGGCAAAGTTAAATCCGCCCCCTTGTCCTCCCCATGGCAGCTTGGGGCAGACAGACTTACCCGACTGGGAGCTCGCTGTCACCATTTTGGTCTCCACAGTGGCTTTCTTGGGGATGGGGAGAGTGTTGGAGGAGTTCCGGGTGGGGCTGGCACTTGCTGATCGACTCCCCTTGAGCAAACGCTTAACATCATCCAATTCCGTCCCTGTAAAAGAAACCCCGAACTTCACCCTCAGGGTGAGGATTCTTTCCTGAGTCCATCTGCAGTTGAGGCAGCATTAAGGGCATTCTGAAACACTAGGGAGGATGGTGTCTGTCACACATTGGGACTTATTTTTTATTAACTTTATAATGTTTGCATTTTGCCAATATACAGCACTCATCAACCTGGCACTTTGTCGTAATAACAGCCTCATAAATATAGTGTCACTCATGAGGAGCTCAAAGTCCTTGGGAGATACTTCTTGATTAGACCTCATGAGACACCACAGGGCTGGTTCTGGGGCAGGAAGACACTCACCTGGGATCAGGCAGGAAGAGGACCTACGTGGTTCGGCAGGAGTCCCCCACCCCTGTAAGGGATGCCTTGGATACCAGGTCCCTGACTCGGTGCCTGGCACTGTCAAGAGGAGTCCATGGCCTGTAACTCCTAAATGTTAATGCTGCTTTTGTATGTGATTTAATTCAAGTCCCATTGACTGCTATTATTTGTAGCAAAGTGAACTTTTTTTTTTTTTTTTTTTTTTTGGAGAGGTTTTAGCTACAGGGTGTGTGCACTTGCCAGACAGACAGAGTGAGACAGAGAGACAGAAAGCAAGAAATCACCCCCCAGGGGGGATGGCCACGCCGCAATCCCTTCTCCTTTCGGGATCTTGGGCACGCATGCACACACACCAAGCATGAGTTTAAGCCACCGGGTCCAGGACACGAAACACAGTCGACTACGTGGGAGTCCAGTGACATAGCCATTACGCTAACTGCTGGTCCCGCAAAGTGAACAAACATACCTGTCGCCACCAGGTGGCAATCAGGTGAGGAGGAAGAAATTGTGCAAGAGCAACATGTAAGAAGAGACAACATGTGGGACCAGCAGATAGTGTAATGGTTATGTTGCTGGATTTTCATGTAGTCGACCACGGTTTGAGTCCTGGACCAAGCGGCTTAAAACTTGCGCCAGGTGCGTGTCTATGTGTGCCCAAAATCTCGAGAGGAGAATGGAGGGGAAGGGACTACGGTGTGGTCATCCCCCCTGGGGGGGGTGATTTCTTGCTCTCTGTCTCTCAATCTCTCTCTGTCTCTCTGGCAAGTGCACACGCCCTACAGCAAACATCTCTTTGTTAAAAAAAAAAAAAAAGAAGAGACAAACATGCCGGAGGAACTCCCAGCCCTCATGACGCCCTCGCCCCCGCTGCCAGAAGCCCCACCCTTTGGACTTAGACCCCCTCAGGTGGGAAGGACTGAGATGAGTTGGATCTCATGCCCCGTGCGCTGAACTCTCTAGGCCAGCCCCATTTCTGTGTCCTGAGTTGTCGATCCTTTCTTCTCCTACCCCTTGACCTGGGCTCCTGTCGACATTGCCCTACAACCTCTAGAAATGGATCCGCTCATCACCGTGTCTCCACCCTTCTTTCTCCCGCCCTCTCCTCAGTCTCTGGTAACTGCTGTTCTCTCTCCTGCTATGCCACCTGATATATTCCAATACTCCTAGGCGAGAGGTTTTTGAGTGTTCCCACCACAAAGAGATGATAAATGGGCGAGAAGATGGGTTTACTCACTTCTCTGATTTGATCATTATACAACATGTACATGTGTCCAGATATGAGGCTGTACCCCATAACTAGGTACAATGACAGAGTGTTAAATTAAAAAAAAGCCCAAGAATAATAGGAGTCTAACTTACTCAGTGGACAGAAACCTAGGGACTCAGCTATTTTGTCATAAAGCTCAAACTCTTATGGTCACTTTCAACCTTTCTCTCATCTTAACTATCCCACAGTGACCCTGCTCTGAACTGTTCGTCCAAGGTCTCATCCTGGCCTGTCCCTCCGCGCCTAACTGCTCCATCCTTCTGTCACCATTCAAGTGACGCCTAATCTGGGAAGGCTCTCTGGTCTCTGTGCCTGTCCCAGCTCCCTGGGCTGCTGTGGAGATACTCCTCTGTGTGCCTTCACATTGCCCATTTTCCGTCTCAGCATCAGTCTGTGAACCACTAAGCAGCAGGGACCATGGCTTACTCGGCAACTTAACCCAAGCATCCCACCCAGGGTTAAACTCAGAAGGCCCTTAAAGATGCTTTTATGATTAAGTGCAAGCACATACATGTGCGTGCACACGCGCATGCACACACACACACACACACACACACACACACACACACACCGTGTTATCCTGGGTTCTTGGATCTCCTTTCATCAAGACAGTGACTACTTACATCGGGTAGATGGGGATGCACTTTGCAATCGAACTCGAATCTCACTCTCTGTACAAGGGGAGAGATAAAGAAAGCCATGAATGAAGGAGCCTGGATCACAGACCCTGACACTGAGCTCTCAGTGGTGGGTACTCAGAGATTTCTGAGTCCTGGGAACAGGAACCTACGTGTGCTCAAAGACTGATGCTCATAGAGGGGCCTCACCCATCACACCCCAGCTTCCCAATGTGATGCCTCCTAGGCACTTGGAGATGGTCTTATGAAATCCCAGGCTGAGCCTGGAGGCTCCATTACAACCAGCAATGACCAACCCCTTTCTCATCATCCACTTCACAATCGCCAGACTCAGTCTTCATTCCCACCTCAGTAGTCTCTCTCAGGCGTTGATGAGAGAATCCTAAAACCTAGTGTTTACTTAGCCATTTTAGCCTCTTTGGAAATGGGAAGAGCAGGAAGTTGGTAGCTTAACACTATTCGTTATCTTTAGGTGGAGAATGGTCATCTTTCAACTATCAGCCTAAAGTTGTGGGTGGTTGGTGTGCACCTAACTTTCAAGTAACTGAAGACAATAAAGTTCATGGAAAGCCCAGGTTGGTCACTGAGACGTCACTGTGTTCAGCACAGTCCTGACACACTGGCCTGGCCATGCTGCCCAGAGCCCACCAGGGCAGATTTTTCCAGGACCACGCTTCTCTCCTGTGTCCTTGTTCAGATGAGGAGATTACAAAACTGTCATGAAGCCCTTTGTCTTCTATGATAATTTGAAAAAGAAAGACTTTGTTCATCTTTGTATGTGTAAAGGCAATTAAAGCATATCTTGTGAAAATCAACCAGGAGACTGGAAGTGGAACCATGTGTGAATTCGGTTCCTTCAGAAAGCGAGAAATCACCCCCAGGGGGATGGCCACGCCATAATCCATGTCACAGCAGACAGACTAGTCCTCAGGCTGTCGCCATGTGTTTTGATTCTTGCCTCCACACACTCGCTGGATCATGGGCCAAAGCTACCCTTTCTATCCTGACAGAGCCAGAAAAGACTCCCAGGCTATTCTAAGCTCCATGAGGGCAGAAGCCATGCCTCATCTACTCTTCTTTACTCCTCACACTTCCTGGCTAAAGGCTGGACATTTGTATTAGCTGCTCATAAAATCCTTGTTGAATGAATGGAACTGAACCCAGAGATGGAGCTTACCTCGTGTTTGGCTTCGTCCTCTGGTTGAAGAAGATGCTGAGAAACAAAGAACAGCAATCTTAGACACATATGGAAGGTGGCATGCTGAATATTTTTGACATAGTGGTAGGAATATTTGGGATGGGGTATTTTTGTAGTGTCTCTAAATCCAGGTAGGGCTTTTCTGAGGAGTGAATCTTAATAAATGATGACCATGTAGCTAAGGGGCAGAGAAAATTTTGCAATGCCCCAGCACATTCAGGGTGTTACTCTAGCCAGATGGTTGTTATGTTAGCTAACACAGTGTTAAGTCGGTTAAGGTAATCCATTTGAGAGTATGATCCATTTAGAGTGGCTGACTACACTGATTTATGTATCAAAAGGTTGCCAAATCTTCTCTTTAATTTTTTTTAAAATTAGAGACTGCCTTGTAATCAGACTCCCAATGTAAGCAAATCAGTGAAATTATAATCACTACATAATGGGTGATTATACATCAATTCAGATGCACAGTGAGATTTTAAGAACATGGATCAAAGACTTAAGGCCATGAAAAGTGACAGCCTATGGTTTCACCAATCTTGGACGTGCTCCTTAGGAGTGAGCAAATGTGGATTGGTGTGATGGTGGCATTTTGGTGACCTAATCATGCTTCTCTTTGCCAGGAGGTCTCTATGCACCTCGAGAAAAGAAGAATCCCAACAATGATTGCTTAGCCTCAGGGGCTTATCCGTCAGTCTGAACCTTGTATAAATAGCTTGCCGTTTTGTTAATGTCTGGAGAAAGGCTTATGATAGCAGGTTAATGGGTCCCCTTAAGATGCTTCAGGACAAAGAGCAAGGGAAAAGTAAGCCAC
>NW_006204113.1:3776089-3778061 GCF_000334495.1 Tupaia belangeri chinensis
CGCTCTTCTTCAGAAGAATCTGTTTAACTCATGCTGTTGGCTACTCTCACCACCCCTTCCCTCCTAGGCATTTTTCTAGTGCCTCCCTCGTTTGATGATCATTTCTTCAAAAAACAAGAAAAGAACATACCAAATTCCTTCCGAGGGTACTCCGGAGAAGAGTTGCCACTGGAGCTGCCTGGAGAGGGGATACAAACACTAGAACAAATGGCCGCTCAGACCCACAGGGCTTCTGAGCAGCAGTGCACCGTCATTCTTCTCTGAAGCCCCACAACCCGAGGTGTATCGGACAGGGATGAGATTTGCTCTTTAGCAGACACTTTAGATGAGACAAGTTTGCAATTTAAAATGTGACACATTATGAACGTGGTGGTAGCACTTCATTCTGCTTACATACCCACTTCAGATGTAGCAGGGCATGAACGTGAAAGCAGGAGGGTTTCCTTCCTCTCTCACCTCTCTCTAGTCTTTTTTTCTTGCATCTTCAATTGAGTTTCCCCTGTACCAGTGTTAGAGCAGGTGACCTGCCCCTGATCAAATATACATGGTTTTGTGTGACCTTGTGAAGCATATCTTGACTTTGGGCCCCACTGAAATGAAATGTTAAGCTCCCGCTAAGGTCTAACATCAGCAAGCACTGGAGTGATGCCATCCATCTCGCCTAGATTCGGGGTTTCCCAGCACTCCCTGTGACAGCAGGATGGTATCTCTTGGGGAGGGGGTGTCATGCACCCATTCATTTAATTCCATCCTTCACACAATCATTCACTTAATCCCAACCCCTTGTCATTCACTGAATTCCAATCCCTTAATGCTGCCCCTCTATCACTGGGTTTTTGTCTCCACTCACTAAGAACCCATGTGCCATCTGGCTTGTCAGTTTCCTACTAAAACTGCTCCTGCAGATCACCAGGAACTCCAGTAGGCTTCGCAATGGAGCCCAAGTAGCTTCTCTGATTCCTTCTTCTTGACCTTGAGTACTTCCTTGCACTGACTTCAATGACGTGGCATGATCCTGCGCTCTCCACCCACCCCAAAGACTCTTCCTCCTCTCTCTGTTCTCTTGCCTGTCTTTTCCCTTCTTCCCTCAACTTTATCTTTCTTTGCTCCCTCTGCTTTTCTACTCCTTTCTTTGGCAAAGTCGGTCCATCCCTGACTTCCTCTGAGATCTCCAGGAGGATGACTCCCGACTGGGTGTCTCACCTTGGCTTCCTCCCTGAGCTCAGGTCCAATGCCTCCCACTGTCTGCTGCCGGTCCACCCGAGAGCTGTGCCCAGAGCTCCATTTCAGGACGACATAACTGACTTCATCCAAGTGAGATCCTCTGTGTCCCCTGACTCCATTGCTGGCACCACCATGAACCTGACCTGCTTTTGCAACCTTAGTGGAGTTGCAGGCCCCTTTTTTCTCCTTACATTTGATCAGTTGCCAAATCGGTCAGTTTCACTTCTGTGTGCCTTTCACCTCCAGCTTCTCTCTGAGCTGTTACCAACCTTATCCCAGCCAAAATTTCCCTCTTCTAAACTATTGCAGATTTACTTATAATTGAGTTTTTTTCAGCAATTCTCCCTGCACATGGCTTCCAGAGTTTTAGCCCCAGGCTGCAGATATGATTGAATGTTTTACCCAAAAATCCCTGTGGTTTCCCATTGTGTGAAGAATAACGTCTAGGGAACCAGCAGTTAGCGTAATGGCTATGTCACTGGACTCCCACGTAGTCGACCGTGGTTCGTGTCCCGGACCCGGTGGCTTAAACTCACACCGGGCGCGTGTGCGTGTGTGCCCAAGATCCCAAGAGGAGAATAGAGGAGAAGGGATTGCGGTGTGATCATCCCCCCTGGGGGATGATTTCTTGCTTTCTGTCTCTCTGTCTCTCTGTCTGTCTGGCGAGTGCATGAGCCCTAGAGCGAAAACTTCTCCAAAAAAAAAAAAAAAAAAAAAAAAAAAACATGAAAACCTTTTATCCAAGCAG
>NW_006204113.1:3778688-3780540 GCF_000334495.1 Tupaia belangeri chinensis
CCCAAGATCCCAAGAGGAGAATAGAGGAGAAGGGATTGCGGTGTGATCATCCCCCCTGGGGGATGATTTCTTGCTTTCTGTCTCTCTGTCTCTCTGTCTGTCTGGCGAGTGCATGAGCCCTAGAGCGAAAACTTCTCCAAAAAAAAAAAAAAAAAAGAATAACATGTAAACCTTTTATCCAAGCATGGAATCTGAGTCCCTCAAACCCTGTTCACATAAGCACCTCAGTCACTTACTGACTCTCTCACGTGTCTCGTGTGGTGGGCTCCGTCCCCACAGCCTGGACTATCTCATCTCTCTATCTCTGGGTATCAAAATGTCATACATCGTAAAGACCCAGTCAGATGCCACTTCCTCCACAGAGTCCACTCCGATAATCCCCTTCTTCTCTGCATTCTCATCTTCATTTAATCTATCGTCTGAATTTGTCTATTAGTCTAAAGGCTCCTTGAAGATGAGATCTGTGTCTGACTCACATAAGCATCCATCAAAGCATTCTGCACCGTGTAAAACACACGGTAGATATTTGAACAAGTGAGTAGATGGATGAATGAATGACTGAGGGGTTGTGTAAATGAGTGAAATTGTTAAGTAATGGGAATCATAAAAGAAATGAAGGAGGAGGCAGGGTGGGGGAGAAAATGAGGGGACAGACACAGGTGGAGTCAGGTGGCCAATATTTACATTTTCTAAGGATGAGTGGAGTTCATTGGAGGAGAGAACAGTTCTCATCTGCAGTTGGTGGGACTCATACCTTCGTATGCTCCATGGCGGGTAACATGGGTTTTCCTATCGAAGGTTGATCCTGGTGAGTTGGGCAGAGTGGAGGCAGGCGAGTGAGCTCTCCTGTAACTGGAGGTGGAGTTGCCTCGTATGCTTCCACCTATACGTGGAGAAAAACATGAATCTTCACAGCACTTCACAGAGACCAAGCAATGGCTATGACATCCAGTTATAGTCACCAGGTATACCTGGACTGCTCACACAGAGGGAGAGGCCAGACGGTGGCACAGTTGTAATGTCCCAGCCCTCATGGGAGACGTCCTGGGGGTGTCCTGCGACCTCCCTGAGCACATGTACCTGCCTGTAATCTAGCTGGGCCTGACAGAGGACAGTGCATGGTATGAAGACTTTTTTGGATATCACTTCCTGTTTCTCTGTCTGTCTGTCTTTCTGCCTCTCTGTTTTTATTATTTTTTTAACTTGCTAAGGGGATGCGAGCTCACCAGAGAGAGAAAGAGAGGAAAAATGAAAAACCTCCCCCTGGGGGGCATGGCCACTCTGCAATCCCGTCCCCTCCATTCTCTTGGGATTCTGGGCATGCATGCACATGTGCCCAGTGTGATATTCAAGTCACTGGGTTTGGCACTCAAACTGTAGTAAGCCACTTTAGGATCTAACCATCTTAATCACCATGCTACCTGGCTGGCCCTGTCTCTGTCTCTCTCTCTCTTATGGAAGAAACACATAAATTAACTTTTAAAACAGGAAAGCAGCTGGCCACATAGCCTTGTGGTTAAGGGAGCTGGATCCCACATGGCTTACTGTGGTTCTAATCCCAGCCTAGTGACCTGAAAGATATGCCAGGCATGCGTGCTCCTGTGCCCCAAATCCCAATGGGCTGAAAAAATGAAGAAGAGACTGCAGCATGACCGTGCCCCAATTGGAGGAGAATGCACTCTCTCATGCTCTCTCTGTCTCTCTCGGGGAACACACATGTCCTCTGGCAATTAAGAATGCACTTTTAAAAAGGAAGGATAGAATAATTGCTATAGCTGTTTCTGAGCAGACCATTGAGGCAAGAAAGTCCCTCATGTACGTAATTACAGCACATGAAGCGGAAAGGATTCAG